>NC_050607.1:6514570-6722070 GCF_013368585.1 Megalops cyprinoides
CAATGGTTTCTTAAACATCCTTACATTTCAACAGCTCTCTCTTTCTGGAACCCAATTATAGATCTGGACTTTTTTTCCAGGGTGACTTAGACAAAGGAACAGTGGAGACACACCTGGGAGTGGAACCTCGTCCTGATGCTGACGCATCTCTAACGTGGGGCAAAGAAAACTCTACAGCCACACGATGGTGCTGTAAACAGGAGACCTGGGACCAATCACGCTGAGCGGTGGAAACAATGGCCACTCACTCGTCTGTCCTGTAGAGAGCGAGGGCGTGGCCAGTGAAGTCGATGACGTCCTGGCCGAGGTCGAACTTCTTGTAAACATCTCGCATCGTGGTCACTTTTGGGTCGACACCCTCCATGGTCGTGGGGTCGTTCTCGTCAAAGTTGGCGATGAACACCAAGAACTTTCTGAAGCGTCGCTTCTCGAAGAGCCCCATCAGGTCTGGAAGGGTAAAACATGCTGGTGTTAGTGACATCATCATTAAGCGCCCCAAGATTCAGCATGATCACAAATAATTTTTATCACAGATAACAGATATTATAGCTCTGTCCCAAGTGACCAAATGCTGTCTGCTGTCCATGTCTTTCTGTATCACATTTACTCTGCATCAAGTAGGTAGATGTGTTAAAAGGAAGCCACTCTGGGATGCAGTTAGAGGTCCCCATCATGACTCAGTACAGATATGTGATCACTCACCATAGAACAGATACGGGCATACTTAAAAGGCAAGCTAGATGGCTAGATTCAGTAGCTGGCTACCTAGATTAGCTACATTTATTCAGCTAGATAATAACCAAACCATATACTAATACCTTGCATCTTGCTTGAAACACATGTGTTCAAATAAATCAGCCCAACACAGATAAAAATAGACAAAACCTCTCAACCTGGTAAACAAGTGTCTGGCAAATTACCCATATTTATACATAAAATCATCACTTGAAAATTTACCATTTCCCATCATATTCCCCAAACAACCACAACAGACCAGCCTATCATATGCAGACCTGCTGTTCACTACATAACTCTCTAAATATAAAGCACTGATTAGCGGGTGTGACTCAGCCCATATCAGTCCCACACAGATAGTATTAACATAAACCAATGTGAAATGCCTTTGAAGAATTAGTTTATCCCAGTGAGGGCATTTACACACTGCATTTGATCCACAGAACGACCATCACAAACAGCAGGTGCCCGTTTTCTGTTTTATTTTCCCCTTGATGAGTGGAGGCGTCTTAAGATGTTATGACATGAATTGTCAGATCCAAATTCAGCTCTTTAGGCTTTTCCTTCCCTGGGGGTGTCACTCACTGGACGCCAGGGCCTCTGCTTCTGTGGACGGCACTTTGTAGATGCTGCCCTTCTTGTAGACAAAGCTGCCCTCGATGACCTTGAAGTCCAGGTAACGCGTCACCTGTGTGATCAGCAGCATCCGGACCAGCTGGCCTGGACAGGAGAGGAACCATCAGTCTCTGTCTTCTCACTATAACACACCTGTACAGATTCACAACACTAGACGCTGCTATTCTGTGTTTTATTATTGATCAGCTTCATCGTATGGAATTAAAGCTTAAAAAGGAAAACCACAAGCTCACCACATTATGACAAGCACATTAAATGTCACATTAAAACTAAAAATAACTACATTTTCCCAATAGCACGCTGATATTGTAACTACTCTGACAAAATATGCAACAGCAGTCTGACACATAAATGCAATCAAACCTTTTCCAGCTCAGGTCACAGAACTCACCAAATGGACAAGAAAATGCTCAACATCAAAAAGTCCTACCCACAATGCAGAGCAATGAGAGCACTCCAACATAAGTGCCACACAGTCTTGCTGTAAACTGACAATCAGGCTCGGCGCCAGGAGAAAATACAGAGGGGCGCAACTGCAATCCATGGTGGGGCCACAAAAAGTCATAAATACTATGTAGACATCAGGATATAAGGAGACAAGTAGGGATGCACTGAGGCTCGTCTGGGGGTGCAAGCACCCCTAAGCACCCCCATAGCGCCGGGCCTACTGCCAATCCCTGGGTTGCAGCGTCAGATTCCAGCCCTGACGCTGTGCTCGGATTCTGCTGGCAGTTCTTACCATTGGCCATCAGGAATTTGGGGATTAGGTCCACATTCCAGTCTCTTCCCCTTCCCATGGACTCCGGGGGGCTGCCGGGCAGGCTGAACCGTTTGTACAGCTATGACACACATGCGAAGAGCCATCAGCTGAATGAACAAACACATTTTGTTTCAGATTCCAAAAAACCCCTCCAGTGGCTATGAGTGACTGGTTTAGGATTTTGTACATCAGGGAGTTTGGGTTTGGGGGGGGGGGGGGGTTGGCAGCATTTACCATGAACACAGAGAAATAAGTAAAATGTGTGATACTCCTTTACACCTTAAGAAACACTCAGGGTGGGCATGTCTTATGACCGCAGTAGGACCACGCCTGTGTGTTTTTGAGCTTTGGTCACATTGTTCCGTCTCCGATTGGCCGTCAACACAACCTAACTGAATCTGGTCACAGGGAGAGACACATGCAGGAGGTCAGCAGGGAGAAAAGGTGTGGGTCTTACATCCTCCAGCGGAGTGATGGAGGCGCTCTCCGCCCCGTAGTAGGAGTTCCGGTCCATGTGCAGCACCTTCTTCCCCTTCACAGACATGATTCCGGACAGGATGCATTCCTGAGGGGGACAAGAGGAACCTCAATCCCAGCATGCATCTGAGTGCCACATACCAGCCATTATTCTCATACCTATGCCTTCCCCACACTGCGGCTGCACACCAGAGAACATTTTTCCCCCCCACACTGTCTCTGTCAGCATTTGGGCATCGTTTTTTAAAACAGCTCCGATTGAATAAAATTCTTTTATTGTTATTGTATCAAGGTCATTTTTCACTTTGAATGCTAACTCCATTCAGCTAGCAATTTTAATCACAAATGTTACACTTGTTATAGTCATTGTAAGTGCAACTAAGGCTTTACTCCACATGTACACAAAGAACTAAAGAATTCAAAATTACATCTATTAAAAAGCGTATCTAACAACAAACACAATGACCACCATACTTAGAATACTTATATATGCAATTGTTTAAAGTCTTTGAAGGGAGATGTGAGGGAGAAACTTGGGTTCAAATCCTGAATGGGGAACTGCCTTTGCAATCCCCCTCAGTCCCTGCTCCACTAATAAAAACTGATAACATGATTTAAGAGAATTTAGCTGGATCTGCTAAGCAGATCCCCCTTGCAAATCTTAGCAACAACAGAGTACTGATGCCAATCATCCCTTGACATCATTAAGAAATTCATTGTAATGGACATCGTTGGGTAACATTTAGGGATAATGCTGAACACTCGCTGTAAATATAAAGCCTTCTGGCTGCTGTCTGACTGTCCCAAACTCAGACACCTACCATACCTGCCAATATCTGAATTAGCGAGGAGAAATCTGATTGGCTGGGCGGCTCTTGTTAGCCAGCAGCCTGATGTGGCGATACGGGTCTTGTAATCCAGATTATCCCTCTAAATTTGACAGTGGATTGGCAGGGATGGAAATGGCCAAAAGTCACAGCGGCCAAGACGTGGGACAAATTCGCAAGCGATAGGGACTTAGACTGCCTTATGTGGGACAGATTTCGACTTCCAACTCAAACATAAAAGAATGGCCATCTCCCCTTTGTATTGTTAGTGATTTAAACAAGGCCATTTGCAGCCATTTCCTTTCTAAGATCTTGCCAGTTCCCTCAGAGCATGTCTGTGATTCTTTACAACACAAATGGAAGTGCACGCCCTATTTTGGCACTGTGAGGAGTGTTCAGCCAACCCTAATTACAGTTTGGTTTACATTACTGACAGAACTCTCTCACACAAGCCTCAAACATTAACACTCTGCTTGGAAAGCACAAAGTGCATAATCTTAAAGTGTTGGTATAAAAGAGAGAGGAGACACAGATCATATTTACACCCTTCACACCATAGTGTAATTTATGTTTATGCACAAAATTACCAAAGAAATATTCAAAATTCAAACCGGTACAAGTGATTATTTTACAAAATAACTGAAATTGGTACAGAATGTCTGATCTATCTAGTATAACAAAATCAATGTACACAGAAAATACAGGAGTTCTAACTTGTAACACAAGAATTCTTCACTCATGTCATGGAATGAATTTAAAACCAATTTAGAAAAATCCTTCATTTTGCCTCCATTTTTGACAGAGGATTCCCCTCACATGCACCAAATCTCATATTCAATAATCTTGTGTTTTCGTGATGCTAAATGCCAGTCTGTTACTAGTTTATCTTTTGTGTATGGTATAAATATACTGCAAGTTGTGCAAAATAAGTTGCACCCATTGGTATGCAGTGTTGTCGTTGTTTGTGTATTGATGTTTCATATCCTCCTCCCTTACCCATTCATACGTTATTTGTTTTTTTTTTTGCAATGATGAACTCTTAATTGCTGTTATACAACTGATAACTCTACTTCACTGTGCTGTTTGCTGAGATTGAAATGCCACGAGACTTGCAGGTCACGCAGTGGAGTAAAACTCTGGGGCCTGATCACCACACAGCTGTAATGCCAGAGCAAGGTTATGGTGGCACCTCTGCACAGAACATCAAGTATGCATCAAATCCATCAGGCCGTGTAACTTTATCCCAAAATGGCTGGCTGCAAATCTTCTTCAATTACACACTTATCATTTTTTTGCAAATATGTAAGCTCTTTTTAACCCATAATTTAAATAATGATAAAGTCTTAAGCTGTTTTCTAGGCTTCAATCAAGGTGAAATTATCAACAGAAAAATGTACTGGATCTACCTGGGACTGACTAACAATGTCCTACATTCTCATCTGACACTCTGGGTGTGGAGTATATCATTTCACATTATTCAAAAGACATTCACAAGGAAGCAAAATACAGAAAGGCCATGCCCCACCCTACAGTTCAAACAGCTTGAATTGTTTCGCCCCCTTTACAAAAACACGTCTCTGTGTCACGATGACCTCACCACTCAAGCAAAAAAGACCAGCTTCCTGTCATTTCAAAGTCCCTTTCAACCTGAACTCAAGATGGTGGGATGGGGGAACAGAAAAAAAGGTTCCATTTCCCTTTTTAAGGACATCAACAGAACATGCTGTTCTGACCATCTAAAAAGTACAACTTCTCAGCCACCAACTTTAACAAGGTTAAGTACTTATGAGTGAATTGCTTGCCCTTGACTTGAGGAGTTTACTCAGATATAATTGAGCAATAAATAAATGTGCAATCTGAATGATTGATTCTAAAAGGCTGATCATACTATGATGGCCTTATGGCTAAAACCTGTTTTGATTAGGATACATTCACTGGAAGTAAAAGACTACTGACTTTTCAAAAATGGACTGTATTCCTACTTGGAGCGCAGGGATCTATAACTTCTTGACAGTCTCATGGAAAATAAGAACTAGAATGCATGAAGCATTGACACATGCAGCCAAAAACGCACGCAACAGACCATGTTTTGAACACCAAACTGACACCTACGAGTGCCCGCTGACAATGCTTAAAGCTGGGGATATACACACCTGACGATGGGCCAAAACCGCTGGCGGCTGCCCACTCCCTACCCCATTCCCCATTCAATCAGCCTCAGCTAACAGTGAGAGTATTTATCAGAGACTGTCAGCAGATCCTGACCGACTATACCATTGGCACATCTCGCTCAAACATCAGGCGTGTGTATCCCCAGCTTCAGAGCTACAGTATCGCAGCAAGATGACCCAACTGCACAGAGTATATGAGCTGGATGTCCCTGAGTGAAGCTCCCTTGCTAAGGACTCTCCTCATGACTACTAGAAACACTGCACTAGTGGCACTGGTGCACTAATCATCTATATTAGTCAGCCACTCTTCTGTTCATCTCCACCTGTCACTTTAAAACTTCAAAACATTTCCCCAAAAGTACTGGTTCTGTTTTAGTGCTTAGTGGGACAAGCAGTAGTAGGACACTGAGAATGTGTGTCCTAAAAAAGACCTACATTTTTGCTAAGGCTGTGGAGGACCAATCACGACTTGAATATAACAATCCCTCCTGACTCTTTTATAACAGTACAAATGTGAGTGTTACCAGAGTGTTACCACAGATTCAACAAAATGTGACAGCAAAATGTAAAACCCTGACAAAACTGTAATGAAAGAAAGGGAGTTATGGATTATTCAGTAAACCACAACGCCATACCAGATCCTAATTTAAGTCAGCTGTGGTGGTAGTACAAACTATAATTCTGTATTCTTCACAATTTTCCTAGTTAATCTTTATTTGTGCTGAAGGCTGAGAACAAAGTGCAGGCTTTATTGTTAAATTTTGTTTAGCGTCAATCAGCCTCATAACTGCTACCAGTGTTTTGAGAAATGCACCAGAGTGCAAGAAGTATAAATAGGTCATGTGGGCACCATTCAGGTTACAACAGAAAAAGGTGATGGTGACACAGACTGCACCCAGAAGACATAACCATTATTCAGGTCAAGTGGTTGACTACGGTAACTAAGGCGGGGTCAGTGACAGTAACACACAGAAATTCCACTTTTAAGGAAGACAAGTTCACATTCTTAAGTGTAACTTTGCCCTCTTTATATAGATATAGGTGAGAAAAGATTCACTTTCCAGACAACGACAAATTGGCTAATGGGTGCAATTCATAAATAACTAACCTTTGTCTGTGATGTACTTCATATAGTGTTTGCTAATCATGAAACACACTATCCAGTATTCAATCGGAAAATGTGACAAGGCTCAATTATATGATTCGCTTGCTGAAAACCAACAAATGCAAAACAGTGAACAGCGAGCTGAATATCCCCACGACTCAGTAACAACTCACTGCTGTGCCAGGAAGGATTCTGGCCCAGCGTTCTCAGCGTGACCTTACTCAACGTCAGTCTTAAGATGGAATTAGTCAAGATGACGTAAGCATTTACAAAGGCATACATTGCATCTGCACTTAAACAGCACCCAGAATCAAACTCAGGGAAAGTGTTTGGGTGGTCAACAAGTACACTGGACACCATCAGCCCTGTCAGAACCATCAGAACCATCCAATGAGTATGGGTAAAAAAAAAAGAACAAAAAAAAAACCTTCCAAGTTATTTCAAAGCTAAACAACAATAACACGGGGGATAAATAGTTATGATATTGATCCTATATCCTGAGACTGTATAAAGGTATTTCTGCAAATTACTTTACAGTGGTTTTACAATGAACAGCGAAGCAAGTCAGATTTTTGCCATCCAAATTTGCATTCTTAAACACACATAGACACAGAAATTTTTGATCTGTCCAATAGATCATTTATGAAAAGTGTGAAGATCAGGTTTATATGAATAGAGCAGCAGGAATAAAATTCAGTGGAGTACACAAACAGTAAATCTAAAATATATATTTATATATACTATAACTAGAGGGGTGGGATGATCAGATGCGTTTCGAATGGTGCTTTGAAGGCGTCTCCATCACTTTCATAATGCAAAACAGCTTGCAATAACAAAACGGTCAATACATTGCATTGTCTTCCCGGTTCACTCCCAAACGTCATCTCTAAAATCCACAAGGATTGGCTAAATCATATACCAAGCTGTCAGAAAACTTCAGACAGGGATGTCGATATGGAGTTCACCGGGGCAACCTGGGGATTAATTACAAGGGATATCTGCAAACTTTGGCTTTGCCAAATGACGCATCTACAGCAGCCGCGACTTTAGCTCGACCGCCGTAACTGCGGCCACGACAATATGGCGTCTTGGGACCAAAGATCAACGTAAACCACAGACTAACACCGGAAAACCGCAAGATTTTACGAGGAAAGTGATAACCAAATTAAAATATTCCACGAGTCCTATCAAATATAATGGGCACAAGTACATACTCCTTATAGTTGACATTTTAGGACAACACAATGATAATAAAAACCAGTGCTTGTACAACCATGGTGAGCTGATGCTGCGCACCAGTTTCTGATTGGTCACACGTACAGTCTTAGCGATACTTAAATCAACGAACTGGTCTTTGAATGGTCTATCGTGCACGCACTCGACTTCTTTTTCTAAGACAGGAAGGATAGTAAATGGCAGGTAAACGGCACTGACATTGTTCATTTAAACCGTGCAATGATTCATTTCGTTGTCAACCAACAACATTCCTGGTAAACGATTTGTTTCTTATAATTAGCAAAAAAAAAAAAAAAAAAAAAAAGAAATATAGACCTGTTCACCGGCTATCATTTGACGTTGAGTTCCAGCACACGCAATGAAGAGGAAACTTGGGTCTCCACCCAAACTAGCTACCAGAGCACTGAAACCACCACCACCGAACAGTTCATTTTACTTGTCATCAGCTACACGCAATGACTTTGATCACTTATAAATGCAATCGTCTGACAAAACAGCTACCATAGCTACACTAGATGCAAGGTGACATCTTAGATAAATGTCGTTAGCAAAGGCTAATAAATGACCCTTAAGGAACTGTTGCCAGCCCATTCAACTGTGTCCACCTAGCTTGCTGTTGTACATTTCAAGTCATTAGCTACCTAGAAATGCAGTTCATAGATCGAGTCTAGATCAGCGAGAAATGCAACTTACAGACATATTGCATGTGTCACGACAGAAACAAAGCAAGTTTTCTCACATGATAGCTAGCCACTGATTTCGACAGATTACACACATTCTGTGTTTTAAGATACACGGACAACAGGCCGACCAGCTTCCTAGCAACCCAATTAACGTTAGTCAGTTTGCTAGACTAACGTTAGTACTAGATATCAGGTTCTGCTCAGGCCTCAATAGGCAGCTACACTAGCTGTAGCACTTTAAAAAACTCGTTTACTTTTAGATAGAGAGAATGTCAAGACAGCATTATTAACGCACATACAATTACAAAATACTGGACTGGACAATCGAACTGACACTGACGACAGAGTCTGAGATTGTTTCCGTTTTTATAATGTGCAGCCCAACCCCGGTAGCTTGCTTGATGCTGTTTTCTCACCGTAAGTCCGGTCCCCAAAACAATAACATCATATTCTTCATTCATTTTCTCAGCTCAAGTGTTTTTTTTTTCCTCTTCTTTGCAGCCTACAAAGAAAACGATGAACGGCGGAGTTTGACGATGAAACGGTCCAATTCCACGTCAAGCGGTTCCAACTCGCACTAAGGGAGGAGCCAGCGTCCAGCCTCCGCCAATCACAAGAGTTAAACTGTCACGTCAAGTTTGTAGTCCTGGCTGAGCATCTCATAATTTCAGCGATTAATATGATTGATAGCAGAATTATTGTCTATATACTCCCATTGTAAAAACATTCTCACACGCTGTCGACTTCCACCTTTTAAATGTGCAATACCTTTCCAAAATCGAGCGCATGTCTATTTTATTTTGCCTCATAGCCGGCGACTTCGTATGGACAGAAACAAGAATCAGCACTCAGAATTTACATGGTGAGAAAGAAAAGCTTGCTGTGCAGCTGTACCTGATGAACAAGCCTCTTATACTTCTGGCTTGATTAATTTGCCTCTGATATTTAATACAAATACGTTTTCTCATCATATTTATACTTGCCTGTAAGCTTCTGTCATGTCAGTTCAATGATACAACGATAATTTCAAAACCCATTATTACACAAAACCCACTGCTATACACTGATAGTTTCAAAACCCAACGGTGCTGGTCATTCAGGGGCGTTCTCCAGTTTAGTCACATCAGGTCTTTCCTGATGAGTGGCACTTGCCAAGTCTTCTATTCAACAGGGAAGGTAAAAACATTTGCATATTTCTACCACCATTATTCGCATAGCAACGGGATTTCTGAACTTCAGATTCATTCTATAACATTCTTTGCAATTCCACATCTGGATGCAAACTATTCTCTGGATCACATATTATTTTCACAACATCTAGCCTCCTTTATCTCCTGTGGCTCTTTAAACCCCCTCTCTGCTATAATTAATGCAAAACATGGAAAGCCCAAGCCAGATGCAGAGGTGTCAAAAAACCTGAAGTGCAATTTAATAGTAGTCATGTGACTCCCAAACGTAAATATATATTTCTGCTTTCTCACAAACGATTTTCTACCAGTGTTTAATACCAGTGTGGTATTGATCTACTCTTCCTTTACAGTCCTTTGCTTGAGTAAGTTTTTTTTTTTATTGTACTTTCTTCCTATAAAAATAGGTCACATGCTGAAGTCAGTATGAAGTATTGCAGCACTTGGATGGTGTTTGTTAAAGTAGGGCAGAAAGTGACTTGCAATTAAATGTGTCAAATGACTGAGAATGAGAATAAACCATAAAAGGGGTGAGAAGCATAAAAAAGGCAACTGCAGTATTTGTGATGATGTTAAACAACTACAACAATTGCAAAAACTAAGGAGAATAAGAAGATAAGGAACGTGAAAATGGTCCAAGTTTGGGCATTAGTTGTGTGGCTGTATGAAACGTAGAATGTGTAAAATGAGGTTAGATCGTCCAGAAGTAAATGTTTGCAATGGGTCAGACAAATGCAATGGGTCATAATGACCCATAATTCCATGAATGACATATGGATTATGATGTTATTTATATAGGAAATCACAAAATGTTTGCCTATCTGTTCGGTGTTGTATATGTATGGGGGATGCCCTGGTAGTCCTTAACTCGCGGATGTCATAAATGCTATCCCAATACAATAACGTTACAGCATTTTGGAATTTGACCATGAACTTTATTGCACACACTCGCAGAATCGCGTCATTCGCTCAGCTGATACGGAGCGTTTTAAAGAATCGGACACCGGAGGCTCCCAGCAGCCACCGCGCTTCCTCTCCCACTGGGGTCTGCGATCATGGCGGACGTGGTGCGGCTGCAGGACCTGGAGGAAAAACCCGAGAGGGAGAAACTCTTGAACGGGGAAGCGGATCTCGACGAAAAAGAGGAGGCGGACCCTTCCGAAGACGCGGCTAAGAAGAAGAAGAGAAAGAAGAAGAAAAACAAAGCGGCGGCCACCGGTAAGAATGTCGGAGAGTCCAGGCCCTCATAGTAACACTGTGCGATTGCAGCGAGCCGCTGTGCAGCACGACCCAGGCCACGCCGAACACGCCTTGCACTTGCGGTGCTTACACTTCCAATAAGTGCACCTGTCATCACAATCCAAGGTAGCGATCAAGCGACGGCTGATGAACCGCAAGCTGATGGGTAGTTAACGTGAGCTGTCGGTTTTGTTAATTTGTCTTTAGTTAGTCTAGCTGACCTTGCTAGCTAGCTTGATTGTCTTGTGTCATGTGTGAAGGAATGGGCATATAATCTATTAGAAACAAGTAAATTGCATGTCAGACAGTTGGCTAGCTTGATTAAATAACCGTTGGGGGAACCAGTTTAATCTTTTAACTTTAACAGGTTGATTGGACTTATACAGGACTACATGGGCAGACGAGAATAAAATATACTAACCTTGCCTGAAGTCAGAAAGGCATTTTTGAAGGTCCCAGCTTTGAAGGCAGTATTCTGTGCATCAGCGCCGTCCGGCTGCATAGTATTTGTTCAGTAGAACCGGCCCAGGGTGAATGCATAAGAAGAGGGTCTGTTTCCACGTGTTTGAGTGGAGTGGACACACACAATATTTTCTGGTTTTAGGTGATCTCTAACACGCTGTGGCTTAGATCCATGTGCACTTGAGCAGAATCCTTTCCACTGCCACATACGATCTCATGACTGCCCTTTAGGTTAGAATCATGAGCTGTGTTCCCTAGAGAGGTGTCACAGAGAGGATGGTGCCGGTCCTATGACATGACCTCACCGGTGTGCGTGCGTGTGTGCATTCTGCATTGTCTGAACAGTAGTCAATGAGACGGAAGGGGATGTCAGCGGCGGGGGAGTGGGCGACGTGACCAAACAGCTGGAGAAGCAGGCCCTGGAGGACAAAGAGAAGGAGGAGGATGAGGACGGTAAGCCATCTGTCAAGTGAAACTTGCCTGAGGTTTTTATACGCGCTGAGCCTGAGCAAAGATTTGCTTTGCTCCTGTATAACACTGTAAGCAAGCCCCCCCCCCCCCCCCCCCCACCCCCCAACGCAGGAGAATATCATGCATTTGGTGGAAATCATAGGCAGTTGAGCATTTTTGAGGAGGAGGAGACTAAATCTGTGGTCAAGTAGCAGCAGTGTTCAACACAGGATTTGAACCCTCAACAGTTTATAGCACAGGTGTCCCCACATGAGTCGCCCACCTCCTCCTTCACCGTACAGTTTAGAATGTCAGCTGTAGCGTCAGTGTGAACCTTCAGCAGTGGTCTCTGTTTCTGGCTGAGGTTTTGTCTATTGGAGACGCAGTTTCTTTCTAGTAGCTACCACCTCATGTCTGTGAGGAGGTCAAGGCCTTGTTTGTAATTGGAATGACTGGATGGTGCACTGTCTGCAGATGGAGAGGAAGGGGAGAATTCTGCCAGCAAAAAGAAGAAGAAGAAGAAGAGGAAGGCGAAAGGACGTAGGTTTTTCTCCTTAAGTGTGAAGAAGTTTCCAAAACACATTAAACTCCTTCACGACCATGCATTTTGAATGTTTGTTGCTGGATCTGATTTACATTTCCTGTCTTCTCTTTCCCTCTCCCTCCCTACCTGTCTTGTATGCAGCTAAAGTGCAGACTGACCCGCCCTCGATTCCAATAATTGATCTCTATCCGAGTGGCGTTTTCCCAAAGGGCCAGGAGTGTGAATACCCCCCAGCACAGGACGGGTGAGTGCTTCACAGACCACATCGCTCACTCACTCTTTTGTGTGTGAGAATATGTCCATGTATTTGTGTGTAGATGCACAAGAAACCATAGCCTTTCAAAAGTCATGTAAAAAAAAAATCGCAATAAAATGTGCTGCTCACCTGGGTGGTCTGAAACGAAAAAAATAATAAATGTGTATGTCCGGGCTACTGATGTGTATGTCAGATGCAATAATAATTGGCTCACTGCAGTGCAATCAAGTTTTAAGTATATAACATACAAAACATTACCCATACACACATTGGTTACCCCTTTTTCGTTCCTGTGTAATCAGGGGTATCAATACATACTGATGGCACTATATACATTGCTGTATATGTATGCGTTAGACATTGCAGTATATTCATTTTACATCACTGATGTCTTACTCCATATTGTATCATTAACCTTTAGTACCCTAAAGTGTCAGGCTGCTACTGTTACCCACCTGGTCTCCCCTGTGCCTCTCAGTACCGGCTGCTCATCTGGGCCAACTCCGTTCCACAAGGGTTGCCATGTCTTCCTAAAAGATTCAGATTTGCTGTACAGTGTATTTGTGCACCTTCCTGTAGGCATAAGCTGAAACATTGCTTCACGCGAGGAGTAGGTTGATAAAAGGACTGTCCTCACCCCCCAGGCGCAGTGCAGCGTGGCGCACCACCAGTGAGGAGAAGCGTGTCCTGGACAAGGCCAACGAGGAGGTGTGGAGCGACTTCCGGCAGGCCGCCGAGGCCCACCGACAGGTCCGGCAGTACGTCATGAGCTGGATCAAACCCGGCATGACCATGATCGAGATCTGGTGAGAACACCTCCACCACCGTCACCACCACCGAGAACTCAACCGTTTGCATTATAGGGGTCTGTGCCGTTTCAGTTCTGCTTTTCTGTGACCGGCGTTAAGGGTAAACTCTCTCTGATGCTGTGTCGGGCAGTGAGAAGCTGGAGGACTGCTCCAGGAAGCTGATCAAGGAGAACGGGCTGAACGCGGGCCTGGCCTTCCCCACGGGCTGCTCTCTCAACAACTGCGCTGCCCACTACACCCCCAACGCCGGCGACCCCACCGTGCTGCAATACGACGACGTCTGCAAGATCGACTTCGGCACCCACATCAACGGTGGGTCCCGGGCCCGACGCACGGGCACAGCACACAGCAAACAGAACCTCTGTGAACCCAAAATCTCATCTGGAGAAACAAAACAAATTACCATGAAACGGACGCTGAAGTTCAAAAGGGATTTAGAACGATACAAAGTGACTGCAAGATTAATTTTATATGTAGAGGTAACCAAGTCAGAGCGAGGGCTCAACCGAAAATGGATCTTTGGGCCAACCTCTGCAGATCCGACAGTGATCACCGAAAGATTGGATTTTGATGTTTAATTGGATTTAACCAGATGGCATAGGAACAAGGGAATTTGCTGACCAACTCTGACCGGAATTTGAAGCTTGTTAATATTTCGGTCTTCAGGGGTAGATCAGTAAAAGCAGATCTGATCACTGCCAGTCATTTTGCCAGATAGCACAACCATCATGGATTCAGATTTGGTTATAAAGTAACAAAGTAATGCGGTTTTCCTTACAGGTCGAATCATTGACTGTGCCTTTACTGTCACCTTCAATCCAAAGTACGACAAGCTGCTAGAAGCTGTGAAAGACGCCACTAATACTGGAATCAAGGTTTGTCAGGACTTGCTCGGTCATTCATTCCCATATTCATAAAGAACACTTAAAGCGCTGTTACACCTGTGGAATATTTCAAAGACACTGATTGGTTGTAGTTTAGGATTCACACACGGCCTTCCTTTAATACTTGGTGCTAGACGACGGGCAGTATGAATACAGATTCTTGGTGTCAGATACTATGCGTAACTCGAGAACCAAAGATAAGAACCAGAGCAAACCCTGGGCAAACTGTAAACCAAGCTTGCTTTCCCGGCAGTGTGCTGGAATCGACGTCCGCCTCTGCGACGTGGGCGAATCGATACAGGAAGTGATGGAGTCATACGAGGTTGAATTAGACGGAAAAACATACCAAGGTAATGAGCTGATAGCAGACTCCATTCAATACTGTATCCTCACCCTAATGCTTAATTTGAAGATGTAATTGTTGAGGTAAACATTGATATCAGATAGTTTAATGTTAGCTTAATGTTTCCTGTACAACAGCAGCTTATTTTAACAGGTTAAACTTCAGCAGAATGCTTCTGTGAGATCTCTTTTGTATTCTTTATCAACGACAATTAAGGGAACACTTGTACTTAGCTTCTATTCGACACCTGGAGAAGAATTAAGCAGCAAATTCTTGTCTCTGTAAACGTTTCAAAGCAGTTTTGTTGTCTCCATCTTTTTAGTTAAGCCTATCAGAAATTTGAATGGTCACTCCATCGGGCAGTACAGAATACATGCCGGAAAGACTGTCCCCATTGTGAAAGGTGGAGAGGCTACGAGGATGGAGGTAGGATTCACTGGATTCACTTCCTGATCCAGCACCATTCATACATTCATAGGGCTTGATTTTTACTTCAGCCTTCTTGGTCTTATTTTTGCAAGATCTAGCTTGTATGTACCCTTTTGTCATTGGTCACTTTGGCTGAATCAGTGATACTGTGTCTGTGGCAATTTAGATGTCGGAATCTCCAGAAATGGGTATGCCGTGAAAGCACTGTTGAAACTAGATGGCATAACTGGAACCAACCATAGTTAATGAAACTATAGCTTGTACTCTGTCTGACCAACCGTTGAACCCTGGTCATGCAACGCTTGTACTATCATTGACTCCTTGTGGTTTTTTGCTTGTGTTGTACTCTACCTCACTTGTAAGTCGCTTTGGATAAAAGCATCTGCCAAATCAATAAAAGTAAATGTAATAAATGGAACTCCTTGTAGAAATGTGCGGTGAAGAACCTGCACATGAACTGGAGTACCTGAGTCTTTGTGTTGGCCCCTTCGTACAGGAAGGAGAGGTGTACGCCATCGAAACATTCGGCAGCACAGGAAAAGGCGTGGTCCACGATGACATGGAGTGCTCCCATTACATGAAGAACTTCGATGTGGGACACGTACCGATCAGGTCGGTGCTGCAGAACGACAAAGACCTTTCAGCAACATTCTCTATAAACATCCTTGCTGCTAAACATACATTTTAACTCCTGAGGTTCCCAATGCTGTGTGCGCAGTTGGCCTGTGAGCACAGCCAACGTGACTATGATAGGGCCATCATCATTACACCATTCACTTAAATTTTACATAATGTAGAGCTCCCAGCAAAAGACTGGCCACAGGGCCCTTCACACCATATCACAAAAAATGTTATTTAACATGAGTAGCACGTTAGCATTACTCACGTAATGTTAAGTGCAATATAAAAAAAAAGATGCAAAACGGGTCAAAACAGGTCCCATGCAGAAAATATATAAAATAAGATCTGAGACGTGCTAGTCATGGCAGACATGCCTGTAACCTAGATGCCCTGATACTGCTATTGTGTGACATTTGGTCTTAAGGGCATACAGACTCACAGAGCATGAAGTGGTACTTGCTTCGGTCTTGCTGTGCAGTCGACACTCACCCTGTGCCCCTTCGACAGACTCCCAAGGGCTAAACACCTGCTGAATGTGATAAACGAGAACTTCGGCACGCTGGCCTTCTGCCGGCGCTGGCTGGACCGCCTCGGCGAGAGCAAGTACCTGATGGCGCTGAAGAACCTGTGTGACCTGGGCATCGTGGACCCCTACCCGCCGCTGTGCGACGCCAAGGGCTCCTACACCGCGCAGTTCGAGCACACCATCCTGCTGCGGCCCACCTGCAAGGAGGTGGTGAGCCGAGGGGATGACTACTAACACACACACACACTCACACTCTCACACACACACACACACACACACACACACACACACACACACACACACACACACGGCCACGTACAGGTGCTCACCCAGTCCAGACCCGCACAGTAGCAGCACTAACACAAGCTCACGCACACACACACACAGACTCAAAACTGTATAAAAAAATGAATTTAGCAAGTTGCTTCATTCTCACCTCTCGCTTTGGCAGACAGCAACAGCAGCAGCAGCAACAGCAACGTTACCACAACGTAACTGAAACGTCTTAACCCATCCGCAGAGCCGCGATTGAGACACACGAGCCGAGGTGCTGCCGCCCTGGCAGCGGCTGCCGAGTGGTGGCTCTTTTTTTTTTTTTTAAAAGAACGGAAAGTGATGATCCAGAAATAGTTTTGTCACTTTTAATACGCTTTCTTGCATTTAGAAAACTCAAAATGATGCAAAAATCCCCCTTCACTGTATGGGGGAGAGACTATAGGAAACCCCAGTGGCTGTAAGTTTGGCTTTTAATGCAACCAGGAGGGCACTTTGCAAAAAAAAAAAAGATTCACAAAAAGACAAAAACAGATCTTGCACTCTGCTCATACAGTATTTATATTTACTTGATACCTCTAAAAGGTCTATGGAATCGCTAACTTCTGTGCCCAATGTAGTGTTCATTTGGAATTCCCTGAAATGTTTTTTTTTTTTTGTAAAAAATAAATATGAACCTTAAAACCTGCTTGATTCCAAATAGTTTTTAATGGTGGAAAGCACCAGTGTTCTTTTCAGGAGTGGTAATCCGGGGGTCTGCTGGAAACCTTGGTAACCCATGTCTTTTCTTCCCTATATTGACATGTTTTGCTTCCAGGTCAGGCTAAGTGTCCAGCTACAGACCCAACAGGTGCGATTGCTACAGTATTATACCGCTAATTATCCAACAGGTAACACAAAGTACTTTACTAGCTGCATGATTCCCAATGGTATGTGACTAGCTAAAATAATATTAGCTCGGGAAGGTATGTTGCTAGTACCTTGGGGTGTCATTAACCATTTAAATATTGTGTTGTATTGGTTGTTATCATATAGCTACCTAGGTTCACACAACATTCCAAAAAGCATTAGCTATGAAAGGGCTGAGAATATTTAAGTTTATAAATTCAAACCATACCAAGTATTAAGAGTAAAGGCACTACGGTGAATTTACAAAGGTGTGTGGAAATAACTGTGTACAATTAGCTTATTTGTGTACAACTGTGGAAATAATTCTAGTTTTGAGTGAAAGAATTAATGTAGTCTTTGTGTTCAACATTCTGTAAATAGCAAGTATAATTTCAATACAGCAGAATTAAATGCAGAACATTTTTGTGAAGAACCGTAAGAAGTTATTCCATCGTACGTAGCGTCTTTTGTTCAAGAAGAGAAAAACAACTTCTTACTGACACACACTGCAGAAAAAGAATTCATAAGAAATCTGGTTTATAAAAATGAAAAAATATTCTCATTTTATTGAGGTAAATTTCTCCAAAAATTGAGGTAACGATTTGCATAGTATTACTTCCATAAATGTACATCAGAAAAAACTTTGTATAAACATAATGAATTTTAAAAATGTTGTGCTTTTGACACCCCTAAGTACATGAGGAAGGTAGAGATATGAAATTAACATTAAACTATTACTTAGCCATTCCAATCCATCAAGGAATAATCTTATTCAAACATCATGAAGATCAAATTGCATCCATTCTGTTGTATATTGGAGAAGTTATCCACGCCCAATATGGCAATAAGCAAAAAAGTTTATACTTCTGTCTCTCAGCCTAGAGGCCAAATGCTGGTGTAGGTGATTATCATTTCTTTCTGTATGGTCAACAATGTGCTGTGAAAAAAATCTCATTACAAAATGATCTAAGAAATTGCATCTTAAACATCAAGTTTTTTGCTTTAGGAACTTGCCCATGACCCTCATTTTTCTTTAACACAATTTTCTAAAGATGGCTTTTTTGCAGTTTAGGTACGTCACCATGGCAGCTAGTTCCTTCAGCCAAAGTACAGCAGTCCAAAGAAACTTTGTACAAACTTCCTTGTATTCTCAAGTTTTTTGCTTTTCACTTAAGAGCTCTAAATCAAACAAGCAGGATGCAATGATTTTGTATGTGGTGATAGATCTGATGTAAGTGGTGGCAGTTTACCAATACCAGTGATGACAGAGCCAGTTTGAGATGGGTGGGAGGGACATCAGGGAGTCTGTGATCCCTGTTCTTCAATCAAACAGCTATAGTGGTTTTGGGGTGAGAGGGGGTGTTCCCTGACTTGTTAAGGTCAAGGTCTGTACATTCACCCTGCCAGAACCAGTCCCAACTGACTGCAGCAGAGTCCTATGAGATCAAAAGGTGAACATTTATAAGTTTTAACTTGACAATCTAATGGAATATTCCAACTCCTGTATATGCAAATACATTCTAAATTGAAGAGTTCACCTTTACACAGATTTTCCTGTGGTAATGGGATAGGCGAGTGACACTAATGACAACATCCACCCCGCTGCATGAGCACTTTAACTACACTGAATCAAAGTGTATTGCTGATAGGAGCAAAGAGTTTTGGTTGGTTCAAATTCATCAGTCAATGACGGTACATAAGGGCTCAACTTGCAATGAAACCTGACTGGCTCATGAAGACATTCTGTCCATTCCCTATTGCAGGGTTACATTTATCAAGGGCATTGAGACGTAAGGCAAATATCTACATCGACACACACACAGGTACTAATATTTGGAGTGATATCAACAACAGAGCATAACAAGACTTAACCTGATCTGAACCGTGACATTTGTCCGAAATTCAGCAAAGCATATTTCTAATCCACTTGTCCCTTGTTTCCTTCTCTAAAAAACCTGTACACTATAACAAAAAAGTTTACAGATTTAAACAAACCTTATAAACACCATGTACAAGAAATTCACAAGGAGTTGGTTGGTAAAAAGCGCAATTTTTGTATCCAGTTCTCAACACTTTAAAAAAGCTACTCTTAAAAATCGAGTAAGAAAAGGTCCCTGAGCTGCAGTGAAGCCTGGAAGGCAGTCTGCTCGCTAACGCTAATCGCTCAGGCTAACAGGACTTCCACTCCAGCTGCTTAAAAAATTTTAAAAAGTCACATCCCATGATAGTCCACGGTGTATACTATACTTTTGCTGTTGCCACACGACTTCCTACCTGCTATGCAATTCACCAAGCTTGCTTTGATTCCCTTCTCATCCCTAGGTTAGAAGTCCGCTGCTACTCTCAGGCCGACCGATGGGCCTTCCCTGAAATTGCTTGTATAGTGCGATTCCAATATGGAAATAAAGAGAGACAATCACGGCCATCGGGAATGCATTGCTGCGGGCTGACTTTGGTTTGGCAGCCCCGTGAGGCCCAGAAGGCCGTTCCCTAGCACGCTGGCACTCAAGGCTACCTGACGCTGCGTGGGCGCTGCTGGTGTCTGGGGGGGTAGACATTCTCCTCTGCAGCTGCTGGTGCTGATCCGGGGGCGATGGGGTCCAGCCCATCGGTGCCCCCTGGTGACAGATGACGGGGAGGTAATGGCCCCTAAAGAGGCTTCCCTTTGTCCTGAGAAACTCGCTGGGTGTAGAAGAGGATGTAGGCTTGGGCCTTACACACATCCTCCACTGTGCAGATGTTAAGCTTGGAGTCATTGCAGTGGACCCAGAACTCTGAGAGGGGGAGAGACACATGATATATGAGACAAGCTATGTGCACGCCATATTTTCCATATAAGAGCGCTAGGGAAGACGACCTGGCCATTTTCACACCAAAAATGGTGGCAGGAGCACAGCATAGCAATGCTAGTTTTGCTCACTGACACCCCATTCACATCACTGCCAGAAGAATTCCACCACATTGCTTGTTAATGTACACCAGGCAAAAGCCATGACATTCCCCTCGGTAGATGTCAAAATGACTGACAGCCAGTGTCCCGTTTTGCCATGTGCATATCAGTTAACCTTCACTTTGACCAACCTAATCTTTTGTTGTTTGTAATACATTTGACCAACGCCTTTATCCACAGTGGGAAATTATTTCATTTATATTTTTTCCAGTAACGTAGAGTAATGCCTGCCTCCACTGTAATGAAGAGTAATGCCTAATGCCAGTGACACAGAGTGGAGCAGAATCCCGTCTGTTTTATTCCTGAGTACTGACCTCAGATCAGACTGGCTGATTACAGATTACTATGAGGATACAATGATACAGATGTCATGTATGACCCCCTGATCTGATTTTTCTCCCTGTGGAGTGATGTACATTAGAAATCCAGGCTTATGCTGTGAGGTGTGGTCAAGGGTGAGCCATTTTAGGGCCAAAGAGGGTTTAACACCAGCAGCAAACTGGGAACCCAGTGACACTCAAACAGCATCTAACACCTAACTTCAAACAAGAAACAGATTCTTTCCAGATATTGTGTATATGAGGCTTGCATAAATCATGTAAATGTTACCGTACTTATGTATTAGGATAGATTGTGGTCTCAGGTTCAAAACGCACAGCGAGTCTCACCTCCATCTGTATTGTAGCAGAAGGCAGTGTAGTGCCCGGATCCGAAGCCCTTCCCATGATGCATCACGACGGCAGACAGCTCATAGAGGAAGCGCTCGGCGTGCGGGGAGGTTGTGGAGGCAGGGTCCCTGTAGCAGTAGGGCTCCATGTTCAACACCTGGTCGAAGTTGACGTGAACCCCTATCTTCTCCCGGTGGTTTCGCCCAGACCACCTGCACGGGAAGATACGACCGCCAAATACACCCGGAGGGTCAGATGAGCCTAAACTTATTCATAGCCACTGTGGTCCCAGCAGACACCCTCAACACCACTACAAAGTGAATGGGGACAAAGTCATTATGATGAGAGAAATACATTTAAGTGAGAGAACTTGTGTAAGTTTTAACTGCTGATGTGAATGATCTTTTTGTAACTAATCTGATGCATTTTGTTGTGTAGAGGTGTACAGATCAATTTCAAGGTGTAGGGGTGTACATAACCCAAACCATCTGAGGAATCCAGGTGCGAATGACCTGAAGCGTTTGACGTGCGGAGGATGAGGTTACCTGAAGCGTTTGAGGTGCAGGCGGAGGACCTGAGGCAGTTTGTGAATCATGAGCTGCTTCTGGGCTTCAGTGCGGATGACGGGCTTGGAGGACGACCTGCGCCGCTTGCCTGGAGGTGTGGGAAGGAGGGGACAGTCAGTGCTGTAAACGCTCATCACATTGTCATGCTTATTCACAACAGCCACGCAGGGCACGCTACTGAGATTCACCACCGGGGGGGTGGGGGTGGGGGGCACCTGAGGTTCCACAGGATCAAAGAAAACGATCTTTGCAAATATTCACTTAATATCAATATTTTTCATGTTAAGAGATGGGAGACTACAGGAGTTAAAGGTCAAGTATAAGGGACTTGGGCACCTCACAGTCACACATTTGCACTGTAAACCTGTAAAGACTCACTGATATACTGTGAGCATGTAAAGACTACCTGTTGCAATGGAAGCACGCAAAGACTCACTATTGCACTGGTCGCAGGCGTAGATGCTGCCCTCCAGGGCTTCCGTCTCGGTGAACTTGGCCAGCATCTCGGTCAGCTGGCAGGAGACGTGGGCGGCCGTCTCCTTGCCGTTGCAGTGGTATCGCTCGGGGAACTCCAGGGAGAGGTCCCAGAAAGGCTCAATAGTGTTGGATTTGTGGTCACAGGCCAGGCAGGTTACCTAATGGAGGAGACAGCATGATGGGATGGGAGGTACAATTGCGGCTACAATGTTTTTTCCCTTACTAATTTAATTGGTGTTGTAACATCAGAACAGGCGGTCAACAAAGATGTGACACATCTGGGTTGCGAACGCTGCTTGTTTAAAACTTTCCTTTTGCCTTGACACATATTTGTTCAAGCGCTACTTTAGCTTTAAGTGTACAAGTAGCATTCTCATTTACTTTGCCCAGTGAGGAGAGAATATAATGATGAGCTAGGCCTACGGTTAGCATTTTGTACAGTTCGTAAATACGTACAAGAACACAGTTGTTATTTGCCCCTGTAAAATGAGGCATCTCCTGTTAAAAGGCTATACCAACTGTCTGAAATAAAGTCATTTCATTAATGCTTCATGAATCAACATTCTTTTCCTCTCACTGGATGAAAAGGACGTGTCCGTTTCCCACCTGGCTGAGCAGCTGGCCGTGGAAGATGGTGTTGACCACGCTGAGCACCTGGCGGATGAGCCTGCGCTGGGCGGACGGGGCGCTGGCGGGCGCCTGGGTGCCCGTGCTCTCCAGCTCGCGCTGCACCTTGTCCAGCAGCTCGCACAGGAACTCCTGGGCGTCCTGCTGGGCGTAGCCGCGGAAGGCCGGGATCAGCTGCCACACCGAGTGCAGCATGGCGAAGGGCGACACCAGCGCCCACTTGCCCGACCACATCACCTGGAAGAGCGTGTGCAGCTCGTGGCACAGCGAGATGTGCTTGGAGCTGGGCTCCTTGGGCTGGACCAGCTCCATGCTGCCCGCGCGGGACCCGCCCCCGCTCAGCCCCGCTCCCTTTTTGGAGGCCTGGGGGGAGGGCGGTGGGAGGCGGGGGAGTTTGGCTCCACCCCCGCCGCCACACGCCACCAGCTTGCCGTTGACGGCGCTGGCCAGCAGCTCCAGGGCCTGGTTGAGGTCCAGCCGCAGGAAGCACTCGCGGAAGATGTGCAGGTGGCTCAGCACCTGCAGGATGGAGTTCATGTAGCACGTGTTGCCAAGGTTACGGAGCCCCGTCACGCCGGGCGTCACCGTCGGCCTCCTCTTCATGGGCGAGTCGCCGCCCTTGGGCGCCGCCCCCCTGGCGTGTACGGGGGCGGGGGCTTTGAGTGGGGCGGCTCTGGGTTTTGCCAGGCGTGTCTTGGGTGGGGGCGGGGTCTTTTCTACGCCCCTCTTCCTGGGTGCGGGCCTGGGCGTGACGGGGGCCTGTGAGGTCCTCCTGGGCGTTCTGGCCCGGGCCGGCCTCGCGGCCTCCACCGCCCTCTGGCTCTGCCGGCGGAGCCGGTGGCTCTTTCTGGGCGGGGTGCTCTCCAGCTCCTCCCTCAGCTGCCGTTTGAGCTCCAGCCTCCTCTCCCGCGCCTCCCTCCGCCGCTCCTCCTCCTCCTCCCGCCTGCGCTCCTCCTCCAGCCTCCGCCGGCCGCCCGCCGTCAGCCCCAGCCACGTGCGGAAGACACGGCCGATGAGGGCGCGGCGCCGGTGCCACAGGGCAGTGAACATGCGGTCCTCGGCCCGCAGCTGCAGCTCCAGCGCAGCGCCCGGTGGGGGGGCGGTGTCCCCCGCGGCGGCCGCCGAGCGCAGGGTGCGGCCGCTGCGGGTGGTGCACTCGTACCGCTGGCTCTTGATGGCGCTCAGCGTCCCCCGCAGCAGCTTGAGGTCGCCGGTGGCATTGTCGTTCAGCACGTAGTCGTCGCACAGGTAGCAGAAGACGTACAGCTCGTTGACCTCCAGGGCCAGCGGGTGGCGCTGCTCCAGGAAGTGGCGCAGCGCGTGCTCCTCGATGTAGCGGCCGCAGGCCACGTGCGAGCAGCTCAGGCAGGCCCACACCGACTCCGTGGTGTTGCAGTCCGCGCAGTGCCACTTCTGCGGGTTCAGGATGGAGTGGTCCTGGGCCAGCCGGAGCCGGCCCACATGCTTGCACTTGTCCATCGTGCGGGTGCTGCCCACTCTCACTTCAGATCACCATGGCAACTGTGGCAGGCGGCGGAACGGGCCCCTCCCACATCATGTTTCATCTGAGGGAAAAACAGATGGAACTGAAGAGATAAACAACAGGTAAATATGCAGGTTGTGAGACCATTTTGGAGCAATTCCCCACTTTAAAACAGTCTTCACACTTTCTTGATTCATATTAAAACTAGAGTGACAACATTAATCAGAAAAATGTAAAGAGCCATTATGATTCAGTGTGATACAGTTTCACGAATCACAGGAGACAAAACTAATTTAAGAATTCAACAGAACTCTTTAGTGACATTTACAGCACCCAGGTGGCACAAATGAACACACTCATATGCATATATTCTTTTCCTTTTAACATCAAAAAATAAATGCACAAATGATACATCTATCAAAACAGAACATCTGAAAGATAGCAATATAATGGAATATAATGGAAATACTTTCCCTCAAGGAAAATCTCAATTCCAGCTATGCAGGTAACTTCTGCATAAAAGCAACTTTTGGAAGCCAGTCTGAATTCTTGGTAACACTCGGGCACACAACCATTAACTTAGTTAATACATAAGATACAACTCCCGTACTTAGCTCTCCTATTTTCCCCTCTGGCTAACCAGCTATAACTTTGGGAATATATAAACTGAAGGCTTGAATCTCGCTTTAATTACGTTAGCTCGTTCGTCTTACCACGATATCACTCTATAAAAAATTACACCGCAGTGTTTTTGCTAACGTGTTTACGGAACACTAGCAAGCACTCCATCAAGCATGAAGACAGTTCACCACCCCCCATCACATAAAACCAACGGATCAACATAGCTAGCCTACTGCTAACGTCAGAGGTCTTAATTACTCTGCTAATGAGAGGCTATCGGTGACAGTGAGTAAACAAACTATTTAAATCATAGCTGGGCAGTCTCGACGCGTCAAGATCAGTGACGTTAGCCGTAAACCGCATAAGGGGCTAGCTTTCTAGCTATGACTATAACGAAAATCGAAAGCAGTAAACACAGGTACATACTCGACAGTCCGAGATATAACGTTACTGCGTGTTAACAGCAATCACAAACGTGAACAATACTTTCATCACCTCGGTCCTCGGACTAGTTTTGTGTGATCCAGACTGACAAAACGCAGTCGAGTTGGCCGGACAGCAAGTCCGTTAAGTTTGAATTCCCACGTTTCCACGAGCTGGTAACGTTACAGTGATCACGCTTTAAACACCACTTGTAGCTGCTCAGTTACCAATCGCTACATTTACTATGCATAGCACTCCATCAGATCTGCAACTGTTTTCTGTGCGATCTTCTGGTTTTAACAAGCAAGCCAAACACAGGCTATTCTATGTAGATGTTAAGATACATACTTTTGCCAGTTATATGATAGCTAAGCTTATTCCCAACAGCTGCTTACTGCGTCCCGCTGAAGTTGCTGTGTACAGCTAGCTCGCTAGCCACTTGCTGCTCAACAGCGTGCCAGCCCTTGATTGCGCAGATCCAACAAGTTCAACTAGTCCTCCCAGCTAGCTAACGTTAGCCAATACTAGTATCTGTACGGGCTAGAACCGTAACCCAATAGTTAGCAGTTTTACCACGCTGAACTGACACGAATTTGTGCCGATAGGTGTCCCCCACAGCTCGGTCACGTTCCTCTCAAACCAAACTCCGACTAACTGTGATTGAAAGCCCAGAAAGAATTATACAATTGTGAACGTACCTATATCACACCCTATCACTTTACTCGACTGGTACTGTTGCCGTCGCCATCTTGTCTACTTTTGTCGCGTGGAGTTCGGCTCCTTCGCGTCCGCGGATGACGTCAAAGACCGATCTGCGGGACTTGCGTGACGGAATCGCCTACTCTCCCATGGCTGGGCTGGGTTGGGTTGCTTGCAGTGTTTAAATACATGGAAATATTTGAGTTTTGTTTTTCCCCCTACTCCAAAGCCCGGAACAACAAAGTCATTCAGGAAAGCGCCGTATTTTTTGTTGATCAACGTAAGGTGTAAAGTGGCCATTCGGAAATTTTGTACAGACCAAACATGGAGACACACTAGTTCACTATCAATCAAAGTGGTCTTGTTGTAGCGCAGTTTCTGCAATGAAAATTGTCAGTTTGCAAGTGCTGAACATTGTGCGTCGTACCAGAAGCAATAATAAATAAATAAATACATATTCGGGAAGACGTATTCTATGATCAGGGGGAAGGACAGCCACGGAGACATATGGGGGAAAAATTAATTGAGGAATGTCATGAAAATGCAACATCTTATTGCGTCAGCATAGGTCTAGAGGCATTTTGAGATAACATTATTGTCATTTAACAAACACTCTTATCCAGAATGATTTACATGGGTTACAGTTGTATCCATTGATACATCTTAAAATTACTGAGCGTGTTGTAGGTAAAGTGCCTTTGCCCAAGGGCGCAACAGCAGTGCCCCAGGGGGGAATTGAACCAACATACTTTTGTTCCGAGCTCTGCCCCCTACCAGAGATAGCAAAGTAAGTGTACAAAGAAGCAAAGTAAGTTTCAGTTAGTTTTTTGAAAATGATTAAGAATAAAAAAACGTATCACTGGAAATAGTGGGAAGGTACGTGCACAAAACCAACACATTCAATTCAACTGTTTTAGTAAAATAGGTTTTACAAGATGTTCAGCTGCGTACGACCACAAGCCTAAGCACGATGAATAGTTGTGATGAAACAAGTGATACCTTGACATAAAAAACTATAACACCTAAGTAGACAAATAGCAAGAGACCAGTCATTTAAATATAGAAAATAAAACCCCCACTGCAGCCACGCACACAAAATCAATCAGTGGAAACCGTAAAGTTTTGCATCATTTGGTTTTGTGCATGCATTCAACCGCCAAATTCCACGGTCTGAGAAAGTTGTGAAAGGCTTCCAGCAACAAGAAACTAATATATTAACTTTCTGACGCCAGTTGCCTTCCATCCAACCGAGAGCAGCCGTACATTTGCTTGACCAATTACAGAGTCATATCTCCCAGGGTGAAAGTTTACGGGTCAAAGACGAAGCGCTTCCTGTTGTCGTTCGTGAAGCGTGTGAGTACCGGTGTTTTTAAAGCGTCGGAACCCCCTTGAAATACTGTACCTTAATACTCACCCAAGGAAATGGTAAGTTTTAGTCCAGAAATTAAATTATGAGCCTTGTCGTGGGATATGGGAACCTATCTTTAGCTGAAGCCCCTTAATGTCATTTTGCTGTAAGGTAGCGATCTACTAGTTAATTCATTTGGGTTTGCCGGTTGACTAGTATGACTATCTGGATAGCTCGTCCTCTTGGTGGTGTGTGTATCTTGCACTTTGTGGAAATTATTTTCAGTTAGATTGTGAAATAAAAATCTTGTGTAATGCAAGCAAAGCGGTATTGACTGTATGCATAGTTCATAATCATAATTTGTTCGGTGGCTTCCTAGCTAAATATGCTAACGTTAGCTCGCTTAAAAAGGCAACTATTCAAGCTAGCTACTGTCAGCTAGTTACTCATGGATTCGAATATAATTATCTGTCTGGCTAATAATATCTAACTGAAGGATAACACTAGCTAACTATCAATTCTTCTTAGAAGTTTTATAACTACAAGTTTTTCCCACAATTATTAGTGAAACACTAGATGTGCGCATTGGAACTGTACCTTAAAACCTTTGGTCGGGGAGGCCAACATGACCTATAAGTGGGGCGTGAATTTACCAGTATCACTGTTAATAATACTAATCGGGATTTGTACTAGGGTTAACAAATCCTAAATTCACGTTTTCCCCCAGAGTTTACCCCTAAATCCAAAGCCCTTCCTTAATGGTCTGACGGGCAAACCTGTCATGGTGAAGCTGAAGTGGGGCATGGAGTATAAAGGATACCTGGTGTCTGTGGATGGCTACATGAACATGCAGGTGGGTGCACGCCTACCTTGTGCGATTGAAATTCTACAGCGACGGTGAAAATGGAAGCATAATTAATGTGCACGCACAGTCCCAAGTGCTTGTGAGGTGGTGGTGACGGAGCGCGACGCACTGCAACGCGTCCGTGCTTTTGTTAAAATTGTCTTATTAAAGTTTTTCAAGAACATGAATTTGTCAAGGGTATGAATTTTGAAGATAGTTTGGTATTGAGGGCATTGCATTTAAGTAGTTAAATATGGACACAAACACGCATGCACTCTGATGGCTAACATCTATGTGCACACAAGCAAAGTATCATACATGTTGTTTTTTCTTAAAGTTGGCGAACACTGAAGAGTATGTGGATGGAGCAATGGCAGGCCATTTAGGAGAAGTGCTGGTCAGGTAAGTGAAAGAATTGATTGGAAGTGCCATTTTGTCACACTCAGATTCTCAACGTTTGCACCACTATGGAATGTTTACATTAGAGCATTATCTCTTCGCTTCCACCAAGACTATATGAACCTGACATATTAAGTATTGCAACAGGGACTCTCAGCTGTATGTAGGTGCTGTGTGAAATGTAATTGATGATCTTCTAATAATGTTTCTACTGTCAATTTCTTTGTGCTGCTTTTTCACAGATGCAATAATGTCTTGTATATAAGAGGTGTAGAAGAGGAGGAAGAAGACGGTGAAATGAGAGAATAAAGGAATTGCCCTGGCTCAGTGACCCTTGACTCCTTCTGGATTTATGTATTTGTTACAAAAGGAGGGCAGCTTACGGTTTCCAAAGGTGTAAACACAAAGCATCTGCCGTTAAGTGCACAGAACAAACGCATTTATACTCAAGGCCACAGGGCACAGTGGAATGTCCTTCAACACCTAGTCCTCAGGCTGTTGCTGAAATGCATTGTGGGATGGTATGAGTGCCTAGTTAGTGTGAAGAGATTTGTTTTTTGCATAGATATGTTCTGCAGATTTTCTGTGTCTGTGGAAACTGGAGTACACTGAAGTGAAAGGTTGCTGTCCTTGGCATTCATGTTGTCTATTCTGAGCTGCCTAGCTGTTTAACTTTGAATATTTTTTTTAATTTACACTATGGTCATTACTGCTGAGTTGTATGGTCATAATGTTGCAGAAACAATAAAATTGTGCATATTGCACCTTTCATAAAGTCCTTGTGGTATTTGATTTATTTGAAAGAAAATCTTCTCAAGGTTGGTTTATGAAGCATTCAAAAACAGCCACAGAATTTGTATATTTAAATAGACTTGTACATAAACCTCATCTATAAGGTAACATGAAGATGGCTTTATGAGTAAATCCGTTTAAACCAAATTAGACAACGCCCATCTCATCTCACTGGAGAATAATAGCAGCTGGTGTCATGGAGAGAAATACTCTGCATCCTTCTCTTCCTGCCGATCTTTGCCTGTTAGGCGGTTTTTGTCCTTTTTCTTAATTTTTGGAGGCTGTGAACGGACCATCATTTTTCTCACATTCTGTGGGAAAAAGCAAGGTTTTTGGTCAGGGGGTGAAGGTGACTTCTGTTCACTACGTTGGGTAGCTGCTTTGCACCTGTACTCTCCCTGAGGCTGCCACACAAGTCTTGTTTCATTTGTTAAGCTTTTAATATTATGTATGACTAAGTTACTGCATTCAAATGAAATGCATCAGGAAGGCACACATCCTGTCAAGGATTCAAACATACAACCTTCTGACCATAAGCTGGACACAGAGACGTAGCCATTATCACCACAGCTGTACTTAGCTGGGCTTTGACCCAACAGCCCTCTGACCACAGACAGTCTGCAGAGGCATATTCATCACCAGACTGGTGTCTCTGGGTGCAGGATATTTTGTGATATTAAGGTGTATGTTGTGTTATGTGGTCGTTATTTTAAGACTGGATAAGTTAGCACCGTTGTGAATTTTCTTATTATGATTGCTTGTACCCGATGCTGTAAAGGATAAAATGTCTTGTAAATGACCTTATGAAGATAAGGGTAATGTTAGAGGCAGGTTCAGGTACAGACCAGTTTCTTGATGTCAGCCAGAGCTCTCTCTGTAGCCCGTCTCATTCTCTCCTGCTGGGCCTGTTTCTCCATCAGCTGCTTCATCTCCTGCATCCTGCAATAGAGGAAAGGCTTAGATTAATGTCGCCCTGCCTCACTGTAGCTGTCTGAGGTTCATATCACCCTGCCTCACTGCTGCTCTGCCTCATTGCCGCTCTGCCTCAGGTTGATATCGCCCTGCCTCTTGGCAGATCTGCCCCAGCGCTTGTCTCGGTGCATCAATCTGCTACTAAAATGGGGATGAGCTTTCACATTTGAGATCCTCCACCCCGGCAGGGAGGCCTCATCTTTAAGGCAAGTCGGGTGTTAAGGCGAAAATAAGGGCGGTGTCTCACTTTTGGCGCCTCTCGGTCTCGCGGGCGCGCTCGATGGCATCAGCCACACCGGGCGGGAGCTCCTCGATGCGCTCGATGATGTCCTCCACCTTGTCCTCGATGCTGGTCAGCATGCTCAGCGTGCTGGACTCCACGCCGTCCACACACTTCGCATACACGTTCTTCACCTTGTCGTGCAGGCATCGAATCATTTTATCCTGGGGGCAGGGAAGGGGGAGAGGTCAGACCAAGGGAGGGACAGACTGTTGCAACTGCAAATTTGTGAGGACCCACAAAGTTCTCCCTAATATGGCACTACGTAGATTCAGTCAGGCATGATTTGCACCTATGTGTTACCACATCTGTTATTATCATATGTGTATATGCTAATGAGGAAAGGAAACATTGAAGTCAAAATTTTGCTCGAAGTTTAATCAATGAAGAGAACAAGGATGGAAGTGGGTAAGGAAATGGACCACTGTGTCCACCCATACTTATATTTGGATGTGCTGTCCATATTTTGGAGGACCCGAAGACAAACCACAGACTGGTCTGAAGGCTTTGTGCTCCGAGAGGTGGAATCATGTGGCAAAGACAGCCTTGCTGCACTGCAATGTGTGAGTGGCAGCGGCTCTTGTTACCTGGTTGACATTGTACTCCCCGTAGGAGAACAGCCTGGACTTCAGCTCCAGGTCTGAGGCCATGTCCTCTGCTGCCTGGATTTCCGTCTTCAGCTTCTCGATCTGCTCGTGCAGATTCTGCATGGTTGTCTGCCTTTACGAGGGAGAGTAACATGCCTCTTTCTCACCACCTGCGGTCGATGGCGAGTGTATCCTAACTGCTGTTGCACAATGCAACATGTTCCGGCTGCTGTATGCTCAACATGGTTTGCACAAGACAAGTGAATGAAGGACTGAAGGCTCTACCAAGAAACAAGCATGCACGGGTACTGCTGCTTGACCAAAATGTAATGATGTTTTGATAATGGCACATGAAAAAAAATTTATACATGATAAAAAAGAGATTACATACAGTAATGATTATGGTAATTTGAGACTTGGTTGATTTTTAATTTAATATTATAATGTTTGACAATTTTTCATCTATTGTTGCAAACTCATTCATGATATTAATACTCACTGCACACTGTAGCATCTTGCAATTCCCAAATGTGTCCTACCATTTGAATTCCCTCATTCTTTCAGTACGCAACTACAAAAATCTATTTCACCGACTCACTGATTCATTCAGTTCCTCCTTAACATCCAGTTCGAGTTCTTTGCCTATGTCAAATGATCAACTCGTTATGAACTCCTGAAGCTGCTTAGTAACAAACTGATCGTTTGAATCAGCTGTGTTGGAGCAGGGAGAGATCTAAAACACGCAGGACAAGTGGCTCTCCAGGAGAGGTTTGAGAGAATCTGGCCTATGTGACTGACTGTGTTTGTTTAGTATATGCATTTCCTCATCTGACCACAGCGTGGCTCCATGACTGTATGATACTGAAACTTACATTTCAACAACATGTCAAACTTAAATTTCAGAATTCACTTAACAATAGATATATTTACTTTTTAGGAGGACTCTCATTGCTATATGTAGAGAATTTATGAAGGAAAACAGTTGTTTCTCGACTTTATTTTATTATCTTTTCAAACACTTGCAATGTATGCCGCTTTATGCTGCTTTGTTCAGTTGGGTAGGAAGTCCCAGTTTCACTGACAATCAGTTTAGTGAACAAAATGGAGACCTTTCAGTGCCTTGCTGCCAGCTGTTTATCTGCAAGTTAGTTTTATAAGGTAAAGAAATGCACAAGGAACTGTAATTTTCTTGGTGAAGCGCTTACATAATGTAATAACATTATATCTGGTATTAGTGTTTTTTGAAGGTTGGAATGCTGTTGAAGTCACCCTCTGTTTGGATAAGGAAACACATGTACTGAACAACATTTTCAGTTAAATACTGAAAACCTGAATGAACTCTGGGAACTGAATGAATGACTACACAGTGCAATTAAGTGTGCTGGAATTTTAATCCTTCATTATTCAGCAAATAATACTTTCCAGACAAAGATATTTCTGCCTTGATTTTTTAATATATCATTTATGTGGTTGGAACATGCCAATATTTTGAATGTTTTCAGGTTCATACGTAGTTGTGGAACATTAGTGTAGTGTTGACAGGGTCACATTGAGTCTTTATGTGATTCACTGTTAAATACGTCTATGTCAGTTTGTCCTGCTTTTTGAATTGAGATTGATGATGAAGGTGCTGCAGATTTAAACCCTTACGTATCTGTCTCTGTCTGGTGGAGGACTTTGTGAATCCTGGTCATGTCCTCCTCAGTATCCTGGAAGTCCTGGATGTGGAACAGGTCCTCCTCCATCAGCTCATCCAGAGCAGTCATGACCTCCATGGGGTCTGTGAAATAAATCTCAGGCTCCTGGGGAGAAACGCATCGGGGGGTGAGCCAACACTCACGGCATTTCATTTTACACAGGGAGGTATAACGGCTATTTCTAAGTGACATTAAGGACGTAGAGCTGTTCACTTGTTGACTCTCCACCCAGTAATCTCCGTTTACAAAAACTTCCATCGCAGAGACGTTATAGACCAACCAAGATGGATACAACTTGACACTTTCTTCCCCAGAGCAGTGACCGCAGTCAGCTCAATGGACAAAGCCTTGCAAAGTAACCTCCAGAGACAGAACACCAACAAACATGCACTGTGCACTTTAAACGATGTAGATGTACATAATGTTTAGGAGGTGTATGTTTTCCCCTCTGCCTCCCAACAGTCTTGCACTTATACCATATACACTGATTGTGCATCCTCCTCTTTGTACATGATTACGGCTGACTGTTGATTTTTTTGTGTTATTTTTATGTGTTAGTTTATCGTATTGCTGTGGATTGTTGCATCCTGTTTATATGAATGTAAGTAGCACTAAGAAAAATTACTAGAACTTTGTGTGCCTAGCAATGGCATTTTCTGTTCTATTTTATGTTAGTGGGATATCGCTCCATTTCATTTGTACAACCAAATGCCTTCCCTCCGAAAATACCTGTCTTAAATACCTTTGTGTTTTCAAAAGTAAATAAAACATGTAAATAAATGAATCAGTGTTTCAGCCCAGCTTTCCTTTCTGCCCTGGGAGGTTGTGAGAAGAGCGAGTCCTGACCTCATCACTGTCTGACTTCTCTGGCTTGGGAGCTTCTGGGGCAGGTTTCTTCTGTTCACAGCCACTTTTCTTCACACTGCAACGTTTCAGAGATGGGAGATTTAGCCGCTGATTCAGACTCCTGCCCGGTTGAGTTTGGGATGTAGACGTTTGGTCAAAATGAGGATGCTTAAGAAAGTAAATTGTGCCGTTCTGACCTTTTCTTGTGGTGGTGCTTCTGTGGGGGTTTTTTGGTCCTACATGTAGATTTGAGAGGACACTTTGTCGTCTTCCCCTCTGTATTGAAAAGGAAAAATAAAAAGTTTTACGTTCAATTACTTATACCTTTCCATTAACGTAACCCTGTTTGGAATTGCCAATTGTACATTACACTCATCTCTCCAGAGGAGCACTGAAGCCAAGCATCCAATGATCTCTCACACTGTCAACCGATTTTTTTGCACTACAAGTCACAAAATACACCACATTATAGTGGGTGCCAACTGGAGGCTAGGCCCTACTCCGCTGATGTCATCTGAGCAACTTGCAGGCACCTGATGATTGGTAGGTTCCTGAGAGCGGTGATTGTCAGTTGAAGACATGGCTGGCATCCTAGCCTGAGCAGTAGGGCTCAAGAGAGGCACCTTTCTGCCTGAGCCACTTGGAGGCTTTCGTTACAGTTTACCTCATTTCATATTCTGTTTAACATTTAAAATCAACCAAGCATGTGTTGAATCAACAGACCATCACTGAATGAATATTTGCGGTTAACTTTTATTATTATCATTTAGTGGGATTTATAACGCTTAAGGTCCAATGTTCAAGAGTAAACACAAAGTTTGACGTATGGGTATTTGTTGTTAATAAATTAAGAACATATTGCATATACTAAAATAAAATAAAACATATATATGACTGGCCCCTGAAATATGAAAATAAAGAGAAGAGGAAGCAATGTAAACATGATGGCAAACAAGAAAAAAGGATCTAACTAGCTCAGAGGCATAAGGGAGCCGTGGACAGCAATGAGTGATAGACTGCATTTTAAATGATCCAATTGCACAGGTACTACATAAGATTACTGATTAAACCTGTAGCAGTGTGGCGTAGCGGTAAGGTAGCTGCTTCGATTCCCTGCCAGGGCATTGCTGCTGTACCCTCGGGCAAGGTACTTAACCCAGAACTGTCTCAGTAAATGTCCAGCTGTGTAAATGAATAAAATGTCGTTCTGGATAAGAGCGTCTACTAAATGGCAATAATGTAATGTAATGTAATTGTGGATGCGCTGCTTACACCAGTGATTGGTATTGGTTGTGGTGGGCTATGGGCAGTTTTCCATCACAGCTCATTATCGTTCATACATCATCTATAGACCTGTCGCTTTCCTGAAGACAGCCTTGCACACGGCTGTCCAAGAGAATCACTTTGAGATCAATGGATCGGAGGTGCTGTTTTACAAGTGATGCTTAACGAAATGGTAATTTCGCCTTGTTTTCCCACACCGACCTTTAGCTGAGTCTGCCTGCTTGGTCTTCTGTGCCTCCTCCTCCTTCGGTTTGGGTGCCCTCCTCTGTTCCCGCTTCATCTTCTGTTCCTCTCTCCATGTCGCAGGGGCCAGGCCCGTAAAGAAGTCCTTGTACTGCGTGTACTCAGTCAGCTTCTCCTTGTAACTCTCAATGTCACTGCGGAGGGAAAACTGCCACAGGTCATCACCCACGGTGGTGTAAACAAAACCACACAGGGATCAGACTACTGTCCAAAAGTGTCCACAGAGCTAGTCTGCTAACACTGTTCATGATTGGTAAAATGCCATCCAGTGTTGAATAAATAGATGTTATAAGCAACTTTACAAAAACGAATTTTGTAATCTGTAGATTCACAAAGCTGAATATACTTTTAACTTGAGCTTTAACTAATTTAGAAAAGTAAAAGTTAAAGTTAGAAAAGTTAATTTAAGTGTTGTATACCCATAACTTTGTTCATCTGTTGTATTTCGTGTTATTTAAATCACTTTTGTACAGGTTTCTGTGCTTAATAAACTTGTACAATATTGTGGTGATCACGCCTGTCAGGCAGGGGGCTCTTAGAAGGAACAGGCTTGGTAGCAGGACTTTGAAGGAGTGTGGACTTTATGGTTATATTACACACCCTCCAAAAACCCTCTTCAAAATATCATCAGTGCTGAAACACTGAAATTGCCTGATCCTTGTACTGAGAACTTCTCCAAGCATATTTCTAACATTTATTCTCTTTTTAAAACATGTTGATTGAGAGGCCTTGGTTCACCCACCACATGCTATAACTGTAACCCTTTTGCTACCTTCTCAGTTTCCTGATTTCAGCTGTCCTTTTTTCAAATTCCTGTGTGACTTCAGTCTTCACTGCGGCCAAATTCTCTGCTCTGTCAGACATCAGCAGCAGCAGCAGCAACAACAAAAATTCATGCAAATGTGTTAAATTCAGGGACAAAATAAGGAATGAGCTGAAAATAATTCTATAGTATATGAATCTTTCGGTTACCCAGCATGATTGAAGTGTTTTAATTGGTGGGCTTACAGGTCAGGCATGTTTGCACCTGTTTGTCATACCAATCTAGTTGAACTTGCTGGCAGCCAGGCCTGGCGCCAGGAGAAAATACAGAGGGGTGCAATTGCAATCCACAGGGGGGCACAAAAAGTCATAAATACTATGTAGACATCGGGATATAAGGAGTCACCTGGGGGTGCACTTAGGTCCATCTGGGGAGCACCCCCATAGCACCAGGCCTGCTGGCAGTCAATATGATTCTTTGATCAGCGATTCCAAAAAGCAGAGTAATAACTCTTACAGCTCGAGGGCATCCGATAGCTTCTGCTCCTTTTCCTTGATGATTTCCTGAAAGAACAGTTCGTCCTCCTCCACGTGAGTCTCAGCGTAGCAGATCTTTTGAAGCTCCAACTCAATGTCCTTTTGCAGCTTACCGTTTATGTCTCGTTTCACAGAGTGTGAATACTGTGGAATTAATGTTACAAATGGTTAACACTCTTACCACTCTTAGTGCTATTACCTCAAAATAAGGTAGCCATGCATGACATTCTCCTGTCGATTTAAAGTGTCCTGAGAGAGAACATTGTTTTACCATTGCATTATACTGTGCGTGTATGTGCGTATATAATTGTGTGCGTGCAAAATTTGAACATTGTCAACACATATTTGCTCTTCCTTGCTGTGCCACTGTAGCAAGAGGAACAGGAATCATTGGTGCAGTTACACATTGTTTGCTGTTCCACACGTTATTCCAATTCTGACATAATGCACTATTTATTTTTATTGCTTCGTTTACCTTACCCTAGTGTAAACCTTTTGCCGTTGTGCCGCCAGGTAATCAGCAATGGTCAGCTTCTCTAAACATCCACCTGTGAAGAGCGAAGAGGAGATTCTGCACACGCGCTCACTGGGTCACGCACGTTCACACTCTCACACGGGGTCGTGTGCTCTCTGCCCACCGGTGTTGACAGGGGCGGACGTGATTGGTCCCTCCGTCTCTGACTCCTGCGCCTCTGCGGACCGGTCCGGGACAAACCTCTTCGGGCAGGTCCTGACCCGGGACATCTTTGTGCTCTTCATGTAATGTGGCTGGCCGCTTGGTTCCTGGGGTGGGGGCGGGGGCAGGGGGTTCAGGTCTCCGTGTTACAATGCTCCAAGTGGCAACAGTTAGCAAGCTTTTATTAATTCTCACCTATCCCTTCTAATGTCTAATAAATACATACAGCCAACAATTCCTAGATATGTACCGGTTTCTACACTGAGAGCTTATGTTTGTCTCAGTTCCCCAGCTGTTCTCATTCCCCTGACAGCTAATAAAAGTTTTTACAGCTGATAGTGTAATGACAGCCTGGTAACATGGCCAATAAACACACATATGACATATTACATTGTCTGGTGGTTATTACAGTATCATATACAACAAACACTGAATAAAATTCAGTATTCTGGGCAAAACATTGCAATGTTAACCACTGATTTCTGTATCCCCTGAAATATGCTCATTTTCGAGCATGTCTGATCTTTACTGTTGAGTCCAATCATTTTTGTTATTCCCCGCAAATCGAAGTTTCGATGTGTCATGTTTTCTGTATAGTTTATGATTTAATCAGACACCTGTTGTTGGACATCGAGGCCTTTCCCCTTCTCTCTCAGGAATTCCTCTCTCTTCTTAGAGAAAAGCACCACCGGGCACATAAAGGAGCTCTTGTCTTTTTTATCTTCTCCTGATTGTGCAAAACATCAAGCTCATCAGAGTCACTTCACCTTCACAACACACTTCTAATTTACTCAGATTTATTTAATCAATTAAAACCCAAACAGGTTGAGCTATGTACCTGTATATAATTCAGTGGAGTATGTATTTATTTTGCAATTTAATGAGCAAAGTGAAAACTTTTTTCTTTTCTTTTTTTTAATAATCACTATTATCATAAGGTTCCCTTAAGCCTTTGTCTTAGCTCTAATGGACAAAATCAATGGCAGATGAACACATACAATTAGGCTTGTTCTATTCTTAATATACCCTTAGTGCAAGCAGCAGCAGTGATGGAGGTATTAATAGCAATAATGTTATGGAAGAGTATACTTCACCATCTTTTTCTGCGGCCATCTTTTGTCCTCAAGAGCAAGGCACTATAGTACACAAAAGCTTTCACTCATGAGCCAGCCTGTGGAGGATAACCAATCAGATGGTTCTGATAGGACATTTTACTGAAAATTCTGATCAAAAGCTCAACCGAGAATGATCAGTTCCAACTCCATTCTAGACCCTTTGTGACCAGAATGTTTCTTCAGTGATGTCACAAAGCCACTGTGGGTTTTGGTTGGAATGCAACGCGGAGAGGTTTAGTGACTCATATTATCACAGAACCAGGAGCCTCATCCTGTTCAGAGTTCTGCAATGTCCCAGATATATTCTAGCAAGGTTCTGCCAGGCAGAGATCTGTTAGCTGTGTGTTCTGAAGTCTGAAAAGCAATCGACACCCATGGATTTGGGTGCCTTTTAATAAAAAATCTTTTTTCCCCACTAATAATAACAAGTGGTACTTCTACATTGCCAGTAAATTTTGCACCACATTACGTAAATGATGCTGCATCATCATGACAGCGTGGATGGATATGTCTCCCTGTTGTAATGTTGTAATGCTGGAGATTGTTTTGAAACCAATAGTAAGTTGTTAGATCAGATTTGGGACCTGGCTTGAATTACTTTTGAAGGTTTGTGTGTATAAAATTCATTGTGAACAATATGACTGTGTTCTGTGCGAAAGGCACACAAAAAAAAACACGTTTTTGACTAGCGTCAGGCTTCTCCTTCATACGTTATTGCACATTTGGGTAAAGCTTGGCACTCTCATTCTCCTCTGTGCAATTTTGTTGGTAATCAGCCAGCTGATACGAGAAATAATCTTGGGATTACAGGCCTTTTAGAAAATCAGTAACATCCCTCAGGAAATGTATGCAGACGAGCATTCTATGCAGAGCCCCCAGCATTCCATTTAAGCCTTTGTTACTGTACACACAATGGACAGCTGAACAGTCTATTGTGCTGAAAACATACCTTTAGACTCAAACAGACATATAGGCCCACCGGCCACAGGCCACCCTCCTGCCCTGTGAGCATCTTTGTTAGCCCTGTCCATTCCACCACACCACTGTAAATGCTTTCACTTCATAACTGTGTATGTCTGTATTTATACTCATACGATTTGTTGTAAATAAAGCCCACAAGTATAATTACATTTACATTTTGTCATTTAGCAGATGCTCTTATAAAGAGTGACTTACAAAGTGCACGTATGCTATGCTCAAATAGTGTCTTCTGATTATTATTGCTGAACAACACTAAATATGTACATGGGGTCTCCCTATGTAAATAATTTTGTCTCCCTACCTTGAAATCAGAGGGAGATGTCTTTGTGAGCAGCTGCTAAACCACACACAGGTCATTTTTGAGAGGAATTACTAAAGTGGTGTGCATTTGGGCAGTCTATGAAAGCAGTTATTAAAGTGGCACGCTGATGAGTAGTTGTTGCTTTGCCTTAGTGTGCTTTTAAAGTGAAAGCCTTACCCATTTCAGACATTTCTTACCTTTTGTGCTATTTTTGTGCATTTTCATTCATTTCAATGATTTCATTGAACATATTTTAGCAACACATGGTGTGTTCTGTTTAAATCCTGCAGATGGAGCTGTAGCACAACATCAAATACTACCGTATACACAGAAAATTCAGTGAAGTTATACCAATGCTGCTACTTTTAAGATGACGTTTTACATCTAAAAAGTGTGACTGCAAGAAGCATAAATATAAAGATCGTTTTCTCAATCAAGCTTTGGAACTATATGAGAAATCAAGTCCACTCAAGGAACAAAATGACATTTCTAAAATGAATTTTCAAACAAGTAAGTTCAATTTAACCAGGAGGCTCCTTGTTCTATCAAGAGAAAGAGGCCTGCACACACACAATGTGGAGTCAGCTTATATGCACAGCATTTTATTTGCGATTCGGGTGAAATGCACACGGCAGGATAGAACAAAAGAAGAAATGCCGTCTCATACATGGATGCAGGGATGTGAGGGAAAAAAAGATCCTGTATAAAAACATCCAAGCTTTTTCCCCCTCCCCATACCTCACTGTGTAAAAAGAAGTGCTGAAAATGTACTGTACTTGAAGTGAAGGGTTTCTACAGCCTGAGATGAGTACAATCTTGTAAAAATCTAAGCGTGTTCCAGAGGAAGAAGCAGCTGGTAGCCAGTGGCTTTGGTATGGCTTTGCAATGTGTGCGCGCGAGAGAGAGTGAGAGAGAGAGAGGGAGAGAGGGAGGAGTGGTTCCCCCATCCTGAATGGTGTATCAAGGCAGCAGGGGTGGGGTTAGAAGCCAGTGCTCTGACCCTGGTCCACCTTCAGATCCTTGGCCACCAGGAAGGCAGTGACGGGATGCATGGCTCCTCTGTACTTGATGAAGGTGCTGACCGCTTCGTCTCGGAACTTATCAAAGTTATAAACCTCTCTGGAAAAGGAAACAAAAAATATGGAACCAACAGTTGCAACGGAAATGCCATCGGTTGTGTTATACAGATGGCGAGGGCCTTGGTTTAAAAAGCACAGCAGATCTACCCCCTGTTACCCAAATGGGGAAGCTGACTTCAGCTGCAATAATTGTGTAAAACAGATTAGGCTCAACTGACCAGGACAAACTGACAGTTTGTTGTTTTAAGGGCTGCAGTAATCTTGCAGTAACCACAGATACGGTTGCCTACGGTTACCTGAAGAGGGGCCGTGTGAACTTCATGCGCCCCTGCTCAGTGGCCATTTTGAAGGCCAGAGGAACTGCCTCCTCCCACTTGGACCTCACACACAAGCGCAGCCACCTGGAACGTAAGAGCAGTGAGACACACACACTCCTGGAAACATAACAGCTGTGAGTCTAACACACACACACACACACACACACACAGAACACAGCAGAGGGAGACACACATACACACACACACATACACTCCTGGAACATAACAGCAGAAGGAGACACGCACATCTGAAACATAACAGCTGTGAGTCTCACACACACACACCCACACACCCACACACACACACACGCACACACACACACACACACACACAGAACATAGCAGAAGGAGACACACATACACACACACCTGGAAGACAACCGGAGTGAGAGACACACATACACCTGGAACACAACAGAGTCTCACACACACAGAGCACAAAGCAGACACACACACAGTCTTGTAATACGCTTTTTCTCAGCACTTTCTTAGTAACAGCTAAAAGTAATCTATTTTTTCTTCATTCAACATGCAGATCTCAGAGGTGTGGTAGTCAGCCTTTCCCATCTTACACTGACCTGAACTTGATCTCAGCGTTTTTGACAGCGTTCAGGTTGTAGACTTCCTGCATCCTCTTCACATGTGACACTGGGATGGGTTCCTGGGGGAACATCAAAGAAAGACAGTGTGGCAGACATTCCAGCACAGCGATTCCCACAATGACCCGCCCACCCGCCAATCAGCACTGTGATGACACGATGAGTGACAGCTCTCTTAGCCTACCTCCTGCAGCAGCAGGGCCAGGAACTCGATGACCTGGTGAGAGGAGAGGGCCTTCAGGTCGGCCTCACTGAAACCTGCAAGGTCTGCCTCCTTCGCCTAGGGAAGGGAGATACGAGACCCACCTTTTACCATCAAAAACAGTCAGTATAGCATGGGTACACCCCCCACCCCCCTAAAAATAAATTAATTAAAAAAAAAACCCTGCAAATTGCAGCACACAAAACACAGAACACCGGTGAAAACTATCACCAGCCTACATCAGCAGAAAGATCATGTATGAATTGAATGAATGAATTCATCATCCAATAAAAATCAATAAGAATGCTAACAAGTTCAATATCAGCAGCATATTAACGAACACACTGTGAATACAAAACAGACACAATGTATTAATTCTCATCTAACTAATAAAAACAATCAGTGTTTTGCAGTTACTAAGGCCCCATTAACACACTGATGTATACAGAGGCACACAGCACCTGGGTCCAGCGCTTGCACAGGTTGATACAGGCGTCCGCCAGCGTGGTGTCATACCTGGGGAGGGACGGGGGGGAGGGGCATGAATTTCAATGTGGCGTGTGTCAGTAAAGCCCTAGCGCTCACACTTTAGCACCAACACACAAGTATCCAAGTGCAGGACTTCGCTGGTAGGCTAACGGCAGAGACAAAAGAACCCAAATGGGACTCAAACCCCTGGATTCCGCAGTTAGCCGACTACATCAGTGATGAAAGGGAATGACTTCATGTCCCTTATCAGATGTGCAGCCATACAGTCACTCGCTGACAGGCAGAAAAGTGGTCTGATTGGTTCAGCTAGTGACAGACAGCAAACAGCAGCTCCACCCAGTAAGGCATCTGTGAAGCATCCAGTTCTCATCACAATACAGGACTAAAGGGTCCATGTCTGTGAGTCACAGTGGCTTGACCAGTATATGTGTATATGAGTCATAGTGGATTGACCAAAATATGCCCTTTTGCTTCACTATGGTTTGTCTGGGATGTGTGTCAGTGACTCACTGTGGCTTGATGTGGATATGGGTCTGTGACTCAGTGTGGGTTGATCAGAGAATGTGTTGTCTGACTCCCTATGGTTTGAGATGGATGTGTGTCTGTGACTCCCTATGGTTTGACAGCGATATGTCTCTGACTCACTGTGGCTTGACCGGGGGCATTCCTGGGGTGTTCATCCACCCGTTCCAGTCAACCTTGTTCAGGATGTCCACCTGAGACACAAAGCACAGGGATGAGGAAGTGAAACCTAACATCAGTCTGTCATACGGGCCCTGGTCTTTTATATTAATGAGGTCACTGCGTAGGTGAAGGTTTACATTAATGAGGCTTCCACGCAACTGAAGGTTCACCTTGTCTTTGAAGTAGGTGAAGAGGTAGTTCTTCCACTCCTCCGTGGTAATACTACTGTAGGCAAACAGCTGAATGTACGACTTGACAAAGCCCATGAACACCTCTGGGAGAAGGGAAAAAACACCAGTTGTTGGAAACCAGGGAAACAGAGAAGAACAGGCATTCATTGACCGTTATACCTCAAACACTTAGTGCTCCAACCATGTGGCAACCTTTCATCTCTACAGACTCCACTCAAACATGATCCAGGAGGAGGAATCAGTCTCAGAGAGTCATGTGTTTAACACCTCCTGTCCTGCGTGCCTCCCCCAGGTCATGTGTTTCAAGGACATGTGTGTGAGGGTGTGTAATGTTTGCCGATTAGGTCTATGGAGGTGTCTAAGGGTGTGTGATGTTTGCTGCTTAGGTGTGTGGGGGTGTGAGGGTGTGTTTGGGAGTTACCCGGGCCCCCCATGAGTTCCTCCAGGTGGTAGAGCAGAGCGAAGCCCTTCTCGTAGGGCACAGAGGAGAAGGCCTCGTCTGTGTCCACCTCCTCCAGGCTGGGGACCAGGTTGGTCAGGGGGTTGTTCGCCCCAAACGTGTTCACCTGCACGACAGACACAGAGCGTTCAGGTAGAAGAGTCACACAAGTGTAGCGTTCAGCTAGGAAAGTGTTTCTCAGTCCAACTCCTGGAGGCCCACTGTCCTGAATATCTTGTATCTACCCTTGCTGCTTGATTAAATCAGGTGTGCTCAGCTAACCAAAGGTGCCACCGATGGGTTCAGTCAGGTAGGTAGAGCAAGGATAGACAGAAGATATGCAGGACAGTGGGCCTCCAGGAGTAGGTTTGAGAAATACTGGGCTAGGATATGAAATGATGTTCAGTCCGCTTTATTTAACACTTGTAAAAATTAAAAAACCTCAATCAGTTTACCACTGACACTACTTTTGTGTAGATTAAAAACATTAAGTGTGTTGAGTCTCCATGATTTATGTTTGATTCCTGGAACCAGTCTTGTTGCCCTTCTCTGTACTTTTTCAAAAGCTTCTATGTCGCCTAACAGTATGGTGCCCACAACTGGACACAGCACTCCAAATGTGGCCTGGACAAAGGACTTACTGTATGTAATAATAATATAAACTCCTATAAGTTGTAATCAATACTTTTTACAAGATATCCCAGCCTCCCATTGTGTTTTTTATATAGATGAATGATATCATAAACGTGATTTCAGTCAACACAGTAGCAATGTCCTTGCAGAAGTCCAGAAATGAGAGTAATCATATTCTGGTATGTGTTTGTGTTGTCTGATCTGCAGGGTGTCTGGTCTCCCTGCTGGTCTCACCGATTCCTGCAGCTCCTTCCAGCCCCCCATGGCTTTGAACTGCCTGAACTGTTCGCTCTCCATGCTCCTGCCGATCATCCTCTCCAGATACACGGTGTGGCCCTCGTTCAGCCTGGCGACACGGGAACGGCACGAGCACAACGTCAGCACAACGTCAGCACAACGCTCACCGTACTCACAAGACGACCAATGTGGGTCAGTAGAGCACATGGACCCAGATTTGGCCTGGAGGAAAGTCTGGGGTGTTAAAACACGCCAGTCACCCACGCTTTTTCATAGCGGAGGGAAGGTACTCTGCCCTATATGCAAATTAATCTCTCATAGGGAGAGGAACCACAACAGTACAAACCTTACAGCCTCCAAATCTCAAATACTCCTTCGTATAAGAGATATATCAGTCATTGCGCATGCAGTATAATAATTCTACCATTCCAGAGTAATGTGCCATGAATATTAAGCAGCTGATAAATTTATGGGGAGCTCAGACTGTACTTCTTTTTACTTTGGGGTGTACTCAGTGTACCCCTTTTTATTTTGGGGTAAGCAGAGATGCACACATAGCTTGCACTGAAAATAACATGCACTATTCTCACTGCTGGGGCAACATCTTTAACATTACCAAAACATCACAGAAACGTTGAGCATGCCGCATTAGGGTTGGGACGTACCAGAAGTGCTCCCAGGTCTTGTTGGTCACCAGGTTTCCTGTCCAGCTGTGGGAGATCTCATGGGCAATGACCTGAAGAGGATGACCAACATTCACACCTCACAGAACATTCAAACGTACAGACATGTATCTGTAAAATGAAAGCCAGCCCCCAGGACTTACGTTGGACAAGGATCTGTCACCTGCCTGAAAGACAGAACAAGGAAGCAGAGATTAAAAACAACCCGACACCATCACGCGAATCAGTTTAGTGAGCAATCGTTTGGCTGATACCGACTTGAGAATATGATGCTTCGGAGAGAATTCTGTGTTCTGTAAAGAGTGTCAGCACAGTGATGTGTGGTGAATGACAGCTGACAGGTTGCATCTGAGTGATGTGGGACAGGTGAGTGCAGGGGTCACAGGTGAGGTGTAGCATGAGTGGGGCCTCACCAGCAGGGTGGGCGTGGCAAAGGTCAGGCAGGGGTTCTCCATGCCTCCGTAGGGGAAGGACGGGGGGAGCACCAGGATGTCATACTGCCCCCAGACATAGGGTCCCGCCAGTTGCTCTGCAGTCTTCAGCATAGTCTCCGTCTGAGAGGACAACACACACACACACACACACACACACACACACACACACACACACACACACACACACACCAGTGATTCTTGGTTCAGAAACAATAATCACTGTGATTATAGAGTTAGAGATGGTGACAATTGCTGTTCTAGGGTCAGAAACCATAACTGGAGAAAGGGGACCCACCTCTGCAAACTCATACGCTGCCTGATCCACCAGCTCCTTCTCAGACCATACCCGAGACCGAGGCCCAATCTCTCTGTCTCACACGCACACACATACACACACACACACACACAAAAAAGCACACATCAGTACATCAAAACACTGTCACAAATACCGCCTCACAAGTTCAAAGGTCATTGAGAATTCAGGGAGGCAGAGCTGAGTGCAGTCCACCTCTTTCACAGGCTGAGTTCAGAGGAGGTAGCGAGAGACAGAGGGACACAGAGAGAGGGGGACAGACAGAGGGACATAGAGAGAGGGCGACAGAGAGAGGGGGACAGAAACAGGGGGAGGTGGAGGAAGACAAACAGTGACACAGAGAGAGGGAGGTGGAGGGAGAGATCAGAGGGCAGCGAAATCAGAGACAGAGACACTGAGAGGGAGGAACCAAACAACAGAGGGCGGAGCTGGGTTAAGTACCTGCTCTCCAGTGCACCCACCACCAGGGCGATCAGGTACGAAGGCATGGGAACCTGTGTATGTGCACACAACGATACATATGCATGCATAAGGAAGGATATTACAGTCACGCCTACCTCAACACCCGCAGCCACAACCACAGCCCTCACAAAGCTGACACTAATTTTCAAACACAGATGAGTTTCTCTCTTAATTAACCCCCCCGCCCATAGCAATAGGTAGTTATTCAGTTCAAGCAGGCAGACCGCTAGATAGCTAACTTACAATAGCTGACTAACTGTTAAGCCTGACTAAGGCTAAACAGCACCATTGCTGTCCAGCTGTGAGCTTTTACAAAAGAAATGACTTGATAGACATTATTAATGATTCTGCTAATTAATGAGTCTTTATTTTTGTACGATACTGTAGGTCTCCAAGTTGCCATATATATATATATATATATATATATATATATATATATATATATATATATATAAAGATATACAAGTTAATTATCTCTTGTAGTTAATTTTTAATGTATTTATGTATTTTTATGTATTTTATGTTACAAATGCTTTGGCAATAGTAACGTAACCTTTCTCATGCCAATAAATCAAGTTAACCTGAATGAAGGCATGAAGGCAAAAACAGACAGACAGATACGCTGAGATAAAGAGACAGAGCGACAGACAGACAGACACGCTGAGATAAAGAGACAGAGCGACAGACAGACAGACACGCTGAGATAAAGAGACAGAGCGACAGACAGACAGACACGCTGAGATAAAGAGACAGAGCGACAGACAGACAGACACGCTGAGATAAAGAGACAGAGCGACAGACAGAAAGACAGACATGCTGAGATAAAGAGACAGAGCGACAGACAGACAAAGAGACATAGACAGAGAGCGAGAGTGAGAGACAGATGGAAAGTGATATAGTCTGAGATAGTCAGAGTCAGACAGTCAGACAGATAGACAGTCAGTCAGACAAATAGACAGACAGATAAACAGTGAGTGAGTCAGTCAGTCAGACAGAGGCAGGGGGACTGACCGCCTGGCGGAAGCGGTAGATGGTTCTGCCGCTGTCCTGGGGGTCCACCTCCTGTCCGTCACGCACAGCACTCATCAGAGCCACCAGCTCCTTGGGGACAGACACCTGCCGAGAAACACATCCATCTCATACACAGGTGCACACTTACCTGTAACAAGAACACCTTCAACATGGCCAGGTTACTCTCTTGTACAGATCATCAGTCAGTATACATACAGAGCAATCTGTGTTTTTTTTTTTTTACATCTCTTTCAGCATACAAACCTGTCATTTTACTACCAGGTCCAAGTCATGTACTCTCCATGTGTCAGTACATACAGTACCAGTCAAGAGTTCTATTTTCTTTATTTTTCTTTACTCTTTTATTCTTTATCTTTGCTACTTTTGCACATTTTACAATAATAGTAAAGACATCAAAACTATGTTACCAAAAAGTGTTAAACAAATCAAAACTTATATTTTAGATTCTTCAAAGTAGTCAAATTCATACATAGGCATCAACCTTACCATTTATATTTGTCTAAGAAACAAATTTCAAGCATTTAAGATCAAAATGCCTTTGAATACATGATTCCCATTATCTTAATCAGATGTGTCCTTTTGACTGGTACTGTACATTGATATCAATATGAATTTACTGACAATATGAACTGACAATTTACTATCCCAAATGAATGCTACCATTCTTTCATTTTAACAGAAATAAGGCTGTAACAATTACTTAATCTAATTAATTAGTCCAGATTCTAAAAACAATGCCAACAATATGGGAACAAGTTTTTTATTTTACTTATTTCATATATTTACTTATTTTAATACGTTATACAATGTATATAATGATATAACGTAAGTATTTTTCAAAATATGCCAACTTTATTTCCTCAACTACAGAACCTGCTTTGTGGTATCTACTTTTCGCTTAGCTTAGCTTTCTATTGCTTCCCCATGCTGATTTCTAACCACTGATCTTTAATCTCTAATCGCTGATCTCTAATCTCTCACCACTGAGACCGAAAAGGCATGTGTATTTCCATTTTCCCTTAATAATGTTCAAAATGTTAAAAAACAACCATTGCGGATGTTAGACATCTGTCTATATATTTAGTAGAGAATCTGTTTTTTACTTCCTCAGTTTCATGGCAAACATTAGCCAAGCAACCACAGAATAGGACATGTTTTGCAATTACAACACATAACACCAATGGCCTGAATTACAGAACACTTGCAGGAGTTTTAATGTGAAGTGTTACCGTGCTATGCCAGCCATTGTAATGCGTAACATATCAGCAAAGCAGACCGATGCATCTGCTGCAGAGATTTGCACATTTTAAATATGGAACACATGCAAACTGCAGCTTACTGCTGGTTCACGTGATTGAATATGAAATTGTAGCTGTTCCCATGGGAAAGTACAAAATAATGGGATGAGAAAATGCTAACAAATGAATGTGCAAACAACTAATGCGATTTAGCTGGGGTCAAAGGTATTATGGGAATGAAATTGCACATGTGTATAATTAGTGTATAATAATGTGTATAACTCAGTCGTCTCTCTCAGGTGCGCTGTCCCTGGTTCTGGACCCCACGTTCTGAACCACGAAACATTCTCAGAGCCATTCACTGCATCCATTTCACACCGTTTCGACACCGATGTACAGGGCATGTGTGCAGGAAACGCTCAACCACCCCACACACATGCACACAAACACACACACGCACGCATGCGCGTACACACACACACGCACACACACATACATGCTTGCTAACATTATGTACAGCTCCAAAGGCGCAATAATAATAATACACTTTTTAAATGCATTGGCCATTTGTATAGAAATGCAGTTGTAGACAGAGCAATATTCACAGATTGTAGCCAACATTTAACACGCATTCAGTACATTACATAAAAAGCAAAAGAAAAATGTGATTTCACTTCCCCACCTGCATGAAAAGTAAGATCCAGTTTGGTTCAGTTTGACAGTACAACTCATATGCCAGGATCCTTCTGTGACCTATTCAGGCGATAAAGCTATCTGCTCCCTTATTTCTGCTGAACGTCGGAGGAACCCTACATTACATTGATTATTGTCTTTTAGCGAACACTTTTATTCAGAGCATCTTACATAATGTTACAACATTTACAAGCTATCCGTTTACACAGCTGGATATTTACTGAGGTACTTGTGGGTTAAATGCATTCCTCAAGGGTACAGCAACAGTGACCAGCAACCAGCAGCCTTTTGGCTACAAGCCCTGCTCTTTACCACAGTGCTACACTGCCGTCCTGTACTGCAGTCCACTGAGTTTGGAGCCGCTTTCCTGAGCAATGTCTGATTGTTGTGCCCCCTTCTCACATACTGGCAATGTGCCGGTGTGACAAGTATCTCGCTGACTGATTTGAAGAACTTGCGGCCAACTTTTTTCAGTCAAGTTCCCAGCCAAAAACACCCAACTGCCTTGTTGCATTTTGCTGAAACACCAAATTGGTGTTTTCACACCCGTCCTTCTCCGCGCTTTGCACATCGACCATAGATCTGCAGCCAGTGAGCGTGGGAGGCTTCATGAAGCTCAGGGCTGAACACATGTCATCTGTACCCTCCACAGTGTAATGTATGCCTTTCTAACTTCTCACTTTTGTCTTTATACCACTCATCTAGCTGACGGTCCCAGTCTGCATTTTCTCTGGAAAGCAAACAATATGTACTATGCATAATTCCAATGTTGATGTGAACCTTTACAGCACATCTTAACACTAACCCAGCCCCAATGTGATGTGATGAGGGCAGCTACATTAAAACAAAGCACATATAGCATAAAATGCATTTGTAACAAATGGTCAGGCTTCAGGATCATTGTGATATTTTTTCTGTAGGACACAAAGGCATAAAAAGGTTTAACAGGTATGAGGGAGTGCCTCTTTGATGCATAACTTGGCAAATGGCATACCTGCCATTCTGTCTTTGCGTGCATGCACGCGCACGCGCGCACACACACACACACACACACACTTGCCCGCTTGAGGCAATATAAGCAGTCAGACCCATCCATTGCAGAGTGACAGTTGCACAGTTCTTCATGAGACAGCATGTCACGAAAGACCAGACTTCTGAGGTTTTGATGGAAGATTAGTATTTGCGGTTTTGTTTTCAGAGGTTTAGACGATACAGAGGAAGAGTGGTTTTCAAAGAGACATGCGTCTCATATTTCATATCAAAGTACTGATCTCTGTGTTTGGCTAGGGGCTGCGAGAGAAGAGTTAAAAGAGGATGAGAAACACCGGCTACACAGCCCACTGAGACTGACAGGCGTCTCACACTAGCCTGCGAGGTCCAAGACCACACTTTGCATTGCAAAGGTGTCCTATCAGAGCTCAGAAAGCCCAGCATTTTCAAACCCACATTCCATGCATATTCAACGCTTAATTATATCAGAGACACTTCTAATAAGTACAGCCAGTTGCTTATTTGGCACAACAGAACTGCTGAGGGCATAGAGAGGAGACAGTGTCAATTTTTACCCTATAGGAGTAGGTACTACTGCACGTGCTGAAGTCGAGAACATTACAGCATCATACGTTTAGTACTGAGAAAAAGCCATTCCATCCAGCTAGGCTCATCACTGTAAATAGCCTACAGTTTCTCTAGTACTGTATCAAGCTCGAACACTTTAAGTGTCACTAGAAAATCCTGTCAAGCTACTCCATGCATTTATAACTCTCTGAGAGAAATATAACTTCCTGGTATCAGTATGAAATTTACCTTTGACTAATTTCTACCTATTCCACCAATCCCCTCTCCTATCTATTGGTATTGCACAGGTTTTTCCCAGCCATCTGGTATTTCACGTTTCAAGGAATTACACAAAGATTTTTGATAATGGCGTCTAAAGTTGAGTTGTTTAATTACTCTTCATTATTTACTATCAGGGCCTGTTGACTTGTCTTTAGTTTTTGTAATTTTTACAGTACTTCAGTCTCTTATTTCAATTGTATCTACTGTATCCTGTGTGTCAGACTTAACTGTGTGCAGGCATGTAGTATGGTGAAGCTCTACAAAAAGACATTAGGAAAAAACACTTCCTTGTTATGAAGGATGCACCTAACTTCCTCTATCTTTCTTTTTCCTACCATGATATTTTAAAAAGTGCTTACTTATTGCATCTTTCACCTTTTGGCCTTCCTCATTTCTATCTTACAATCAGGACATATTTAACAATACACCAACTTGTTACTCTTTAAACTGTCTTCTGCAAGCATTTAATTAGCCACTGTGGAAACTTTTCCTTACTGTTTCAGTGAATTTACTCTGCAGGCTGAGAATTTCCACCAACTCTCATTCACAGTTCTGCAGTCTGGCAGTGTTACCCGGTCAATGCTGACTAGATTTAGACCTTGCCTAAAATGGAAAACCATTAATTTAGAGAAGGCAGCTTTGACTTTCCAACATACCTCTATAAACACCCCCCCCCCCCCCCCCCCCCCCACACACACACACACACACACCTATATACAGAGGATTACAGGGACACATATATTCAGCAAGACAAATGAAGTCCGATTTCCTGCAGGCTAAATGATGTTCCAGAGATGGCTGAAGCTTTGAGTGTTATTCCTGTGGGCAATAGGGCAGGTATGATTACCTGGGCATAGTAGGTGTGCTTCACTGATGGGGTGTCCTGACAGGGTACCATGCTCCTGCAGTGGGTGGCCTGAGGAAGGAGAGGGAAAGGGGGGGGGGGGATAAGGAGAGTCACATGATGCAGAAAGTTCTAATTAAGTTCAGCTTCTTGTTGCAAGCTCAGTTCAATATCCACCCCACTCCAACACGCAGCTCCCACCCCAGCTACGATCTCCCTGTCACTTCCAGTGATTTATACTTCAGTGGATCAAGGTTCTGCGCAGCGAACAGATGTTATCAGATCCCCATTAGACGAGTTAACAACCGCAGCCTTTGCCCTCTCCTCTTGCCATTAACTGACATCAGCAAAAAACATGCAAAAATCCTTTCCATCATGGCGTCAAATCTGAACAGACCAGACATGAGGATACTGGATGCTCCTGGGTTTGTTCTGAGGCATATCTGCCAATGAGTGGTAGCTCTCCAAAAGCTTACAGCTCAGAATATTGCATGTTACACCTATTGAAACATGACTGAAATTACCCTTCATTTCTGTTCAGTTTGACAGGGAAGCTGACTGGACACTGGCAGAGGCTGCACTGACTGTGTAAGGATGTTTCGCAAGTTCACGTGGGCAGGAAAAGCCTTGCAGAGAAGTCACAGCAGAGCTACCACTGTAGCAATGCATTTGCGTGGCCTGCAGACTGTCGACACAGTTAAGAGGTGGTCGTTAGTGCTGACCAGAGGACAGCAGGACTCAAGGAAGTGGATTACAATGCAGCCGAGAGCTAGAGGAGAATATTGCAGCTGCATGATGCAACTGAACCACAACCGATCCTTACGCAGACTGCACACGATTTTTCCTTTTTGTCGCCCTTTACGTTTCAGCGTTAATGAGCCGGTCATTGAATGTTTGATGGCACGGTCAGATATCTTGCCACTATAGACAATCTTTGACCGGAGAAGGGACATGAGTGACTTGGGCAGGTGCATGGTGGGATACCTGGCACTGGCTGAAGAGGTAAGGCTGCTTTTTCCCAGCAGTCTGTTCAGGTGTGAGCCACTGCAGTGCTGATGCCTTGGGAGACGTCTCATAGGTCACCTCCAAGATCATGTGCTGACCCCTACAAACACACACACACACACACGCACAAAACACAGCGCTCAAAGTCGATTGATATCGAAGCCAACCAAACTGTACCCAATCTAAACAGGACACAGATGATTACATTCAATCACGGGGCCCTCAATCTTATATATCCCATTCGACGGCTGGTAACAGAGAAAACAGTGTGAACACATCCCATAATGAGTCGTTAGTCATAATTACTAATAAATTTTGGGAGACTACACACTGTGCAGAAACTGAGCATGGGAGATTACACACTGTGCAGAAATTTAGCGTGGGAGATTACACACTCTGCAGAAATTTAGCGTGGGAGATTACACACTGCAGAAACTCATAATGAGGGAGACTATGCACTCTGCAGAGACTGATAATATAGGAAGGTTAATCCATCTTGAGAGGCTTGGGCCTGACAACCACCATCTACCACTTCTCTATCAGAGGGTGCAAACTGATGAAATGGGTGAACCATTTCCTCCGAAACCTTTTTTTATGCAAATGTACATGGGTTGCATAGATATAAGTCACTTATTTTTAAACCAAGTCAGCCATCTTTGTTTCTGATGTTCCCTGTATAGATGAAGCGGCCCACCAAAAGCCCTCACCGGGAGAGTTCAAAGGGGAGCGTGATCTCCAACGGCGCCCCTTTGAAGCGGTGCTGGGCACCCAGAGTGAATTTAGCCCCCTGCCCATTGGCCGTCACCTTGGCGATCTTCAGGTCCTTCGTGTCAAGCGTCTACGACCAAGGAAGGACAGGGGAGAAAGAGAAGGGGGGGAAAAGAAGAAGTGAGTGAGATGAGGAAGGAGGTGGTTGCTTCGGGGGAACGGAGACAGGGGAAACAGAACGAGACAGGCGAGAAATGAAGCAATGTCCTGTTTTAATTTGCACATTTGCCTCATAGCGAGACAAAATTGCACAGATGCCAGGGACATGCAAATCTATCCACTTGAGGCATGCTCGCGCACACACACGCACACACACACACACACACACACACACACACAAAGTGCCATGCTGGGAGCCAGGTAGGACGCACACCTATCGACCTTTGATCGAAAGTACAAACACGCCCTCCTGGGCTGCCCTGTCAAAGTGCAGACGTGCAAGAAATGCTCCAGCTCGTGCAAAGCAAGAGCCCTACTTACTTTAATGCAAGCACGTTAAGATGCAGAGAAGCTCAAGAAAAAGGTTATGGCTGATCATAACTACAATCCAACACAGTAAGGAGGTCCGTTTCGACGCTCGTGGTCGGTAAATCAGTTTACAAAAGTTCCATTTGGCAACGGATACGTATCTCATACTGTACATCAGGTCACCAGTCCGACAGGCAAGCCTACACTCGGTGCGCCTGCAGTTTGGTATTCGTCGCCGCTTCGAAAACAATAACGGTAGATAAAATCGGAATGATTTCCATGCGTTTGTCTTTCCTGCTCTCTGTAACCAGTCTGACAACAACAGGTCACCACTGAAAGGCACCTGAACGATACATCTGAGATGCGCAGCTCACACCGCTCCGAGCTCTCCGATCGCAACATCCAGCTGACACTTCAGCAACGCGAGACTGCCAAAAGTACCGTCGGTGATACACTGACCGTACTTGGCGTGTTCCGATTTCCACAACGAGCAAATAAAAACGTTTCCACACGGGCAATGAAATAATTACACACTTAAAAAATAAACACTAGCAGGTCCCACATAGAAAATCAACGGTTAATACCAAAATAACCGGCTACCTATGTCTCGGGCTAGCTGACTATATGTAGCTACATTAGTGAATCCCGGGAATATGACACTGAAGCCCTGCGCTATGTAGTAGACTCATTCAAACGCTTTTACTGACAATTTACACACAGCATCGGCGCGCGCAGAGCAAAAGCAAGTGACCACTTTAACACACAGCACTAGCTAGCAAGCAAACTTGCCGATCGGCTGGTTGGCCACAGAATGAAATCAATCAATAGGGCTAGCTTTTAAGCTAACTGATGGGATTGACACAAAGTAGTAAAGTTGGCTACTGTACCAGGCAGGAGAATTTATCTTCCAGCACTTCTACGGTCAAAGCCACCTTCCCCTTGATGACGTGACTGTCAAAATCTACGTGGAAGGTGAGATTCAAGTGCTTGGTAACGCACTTGGCAAAGGAGGAGAACGAGCTAGGGTCAGCACCAGGAGCCATGGTCGGTTCGTTCAAATGCACAATCTGAACCGGGGCAGCTTTTTAGTTATGTATCCACGTGGGAACACCAGTAGTGCTGTATTGTGGGTATTGTAGTTTTACAACGGTACTGCAGAAAAATGAGCGAATACACAATGGAATACATATCCCATGTTGCACAGCGCTACAGTCCGCGCACCAACTCCAACGCAGTTCAAAATCATTTGAGTTTAATTGGGTCTGGAGCGTTGCATTTATAATCGCGAAAAAAACAGAATTCAACGCGTCGAGTTGCTAAAGACATCGCTGTAGCTACGCTGTATTCAGAGGTCGATAAGAAATCATACGACAGTGACGTGTGTGCACTCCGCTGCGCTGTCCTTATAAAGGATCAACTGTACGTAGTGCCTAGCACATAGCAACACTTTTCTACATAAGTTTAGGAGCTTTGCAGACTGAATCGTCAGAAACAGCAGCACTATTTTCCCACGCAAGAAACTCTCCTGTCATTAATTCCAGCTTGCCTTGCTTGAGAAACGCAGTTGAGCGCTGCAGATCTGGCACCGGCACTTTGATCAAACTCTCGGTATAATGGTATTTAGCGTACCGTCTACACAATATAATTGTCACACAACACTTTCTCCGGTCTAATTATTGCAGTGTACAAATTCAGTATGGTAAGTAGCGACAGGTTCTTACATAATGAACATTGTTTTGAAATATAACAACCGCTATCAGTTGCAAATATGATTTTTCATATGTTCAAATATGACGTTTCCATATACCTGTCATTAGTCAAGTTGTTATGTCAGTCGTGCGACAGTCCATGACTTCACGGGTCACAAAATCCTTGTCATTTGATGACACTAGGCTTCACTGTCGGGTGCAGGAGAGCAATACATTAATCATCAAATTGTCCTCGGACTGTAGAACGTATTCCCGAAAAATTCTGAAGGTGATCGTAAAAGTAAACGGATTTATTAATATTAATTCGGACAACAGGCTCCCTTGACACCTTCAAGAAAAACTTAAACTTAAACTCATCTTTTCAAGCTGTATCTCTAGCCTACATATCCATGTCTATCTATCCTATCGATTGCTGTTTTCATTAATATATGCACTGTGGTTTTTCATACTACCATGTGAACAAAATGTGCTTTCGATACGTTTTTTGTTGAAATCAATCCGTGTGAGGTAATGTGGCCCAAATCACGTGACTTAGTTAGATATCAGTGATTTTTGTGGCAAATATATTTTGCAAGTCTGATAAGTTCGATGACGCTGCCTCGTAGTGAACAGTAATTATCTCGCAACACATAGTGTTTGTTACTGCACAAGATATTTCCCCATCCCCAAAAACTACGGCAAGAAACGGGGAGCCGTTTTCTCACTGGGACGAGACGGCTGACAGGAACAGACATCAATCCAGCTAAGCACAGATACACATTTTAAATAAAATGAAACACACAAACTGCAGGCTGAACTCGACAGTGATGCCACAGTACGTCAGAAATGCAAAAGTAGACGCTGAGATGACCGCTAAACTGTTAGAAACAATTTACAGATCCTTTCATCAGTGCAAACACCCCCAAGAGAAAAGTAGGTCACCCAAAACCTCACACATCCAACAACAAGGGTGCAAGTTTTTACAACAACAGGTTCACTGTGCAGATGCTTAAACAAACAAACCATGATATTAAACCTTCAACAACACTCATGAAAAACTGATTACTGTAATCCTAATCGATGCAAAATGAAACCATGTTAATTTAATCGATCTCGCAGCATTCTGAAAGTAGTGCATGTATTCAACCCACATCAGCTGTGCCAGTTGGACACATCACATGGTATTTAGTTCCAGCAGTCGACACTGACTGGAAACTGGAAAAGGATGGTGAGTCTAGGCTTCCATTATGGATTTGGTGGTTGCCAACAACACAGTGCATTCAAGGGAGATCCAGACTGCGAGTATACAAGACCATAATACTTTTCAGAATGTATAGTACCAATCAAGAGTTTGGACACGCCTGATTAATATAATGGGAAACATGCACTTTAAAGACATTTTGATCTAAAGACGTATATTTAAATGCTCTTGTTAAATGTGTTTCTTAGGCAAATATAAATTGTGAAGTTGATGCCCATGTATGAATTCCTTTCCAGAAAAAAAATAATAATAAAAATATTTTTGGCTGCTTTGAAGGATCTAAAATATAAGATAGTTATGATTTCTTTAACAGTTTTGGCCACTGCATAATTCCATTTATGTTATTTCATGGTTGTTATGTTTTGGGGAATATTCTTAAATTTGTGAAATAGTAAAAATAAAGGTGTGTCCAAACTTTTGATCCGAATAACAATAAGTGAAAAGTGCTCATTGCTGCCAAGTCTTGAGTCGTGTCGTCAGCCTTTCACTGTCAGTGTTTCTGCATTTCTTTGTGATATGGACAAAATCCATTTTCAAAATACCAATTTGTAAAAGCTGGTCTTAATTTAAGACAAGCAAAATTATCAAAATTATAATGTCATTTGAGATAACGTGTATTTAACAAGAAACCACTAGAGGGCGTAATGTGACTACAAAACACACTATGACTACGAAACTATGCAAGGAGTAGCTTAATTCTATTTTTTTAAACCGTAAAGAACTGTCAGTACCTGTTTTAACGTAATGGCACTGGAGAATACAGCTGCCATGCAGTATTTGACTTTGCCCTCTTGCCTCTTCAAATGTATCCATTCTGTTTTAAACAGTTATTTAAATTAGTTCCATTAATTGTTTTATTGCACTGGTCTGTGTTTTGTGGCATGCAACTTTGCCTCTTGTACAAAGATCGAATAACCCTCCGTGAAGATAAAGACATAAAGATATTCACTTAATCATCCCTGCATCTTAGCCTGAACTTGAATTAAAAGTCAGAGTAAAACCTGTTAAACATGAAAACATTCTTAAACTACAGTATTTACGGAAAAATGCATTACCAACCTGTCTGGCCCAAGTTCGTGTCTCTCATGTGATCGTCATTGTGCAAGTGAAGCCTTATCTGTGTGTTTGTGTGTATTTGTGAGACACAACTATGTATGTTTTGAGTGCATGTGTATAGTATTTGTGTATGACATAGGAATTTGACATGACTATGTGTGTATGTTCTCTTTGGGTCAGGGTCTAGCTATGTTTGTGTGAGTGTGTTTTCTGGGGCAAGGGTCTAGCTATGTTTGTATGGCTGTAGGTATATGTTTTCTAGGTCAAGGGTCGAGGTGTGTGTGTGAGTGTATGAGTGTGTCTGAGAGTACACGCGGGTATGTGTGTTCTCTGGGTCAGGGTCTAGGTGTGTGAGTCCAGATGGCTATGGGCTCCAGTTTCCTGCATGGTGGAGGATATCCCTCCAGGAAGGAGGGAAGATGGCTCTGCCCCTCTGGGGGACCATCTCTCTGAGTGCACTGCTGCGAGATGTACATCTCCACCCTGCTGCTGTGGTGGATTAAGATAGGTGAGCTCTTGCACAGAAAAGCTCTTGTAGGGGAAAAAAATTATATTGTACATATGGAGTAAAATACAAAATGTTAAAAATGTAATTCATCACCATACAAAGATAAGGACACTATTTAAATGCATTGCAACTGTATCACTGACAGTAGAATGCAACCCATTTCTTCAACTATTATGTTTTGAAATGTTTAATAAAGCATTTAAGAAACATATTGAACTTCATTGTTATAATTTTTGAACAACAGACTGAAAGGGTACTTTGTAGCTTGCTCACAGATATTTGTTTGTCTGTAAAATAAATTAAGAAATTAAGAATGGGTTCTCCAAGTTTGACGTTGCAATCCTCATAGAATATGAGGGCGGCGGTGGTGGTGGGATATTCATAACCATACAAAGACCTGATAAATCCAAAATGCAAGTGTGTGCATACATCAGTGGGTGGGTAACTGTGTGTATGTGTGTGTCAGAAAGTGTATGCACGCATGTATTTGTGTACAAATTTCACTTGCATTGGTGAAACAATTTTGTGACACTGCCTACCACACTGACCCCAGCACAGAAGGGAACAGGTGACCTGACATTGGCTGTCAGTCTGGGCAGCCTGCTTATGCTCATGGTGCCTACAGCTGGCAGATTTTTCCACGGTAAAAATCCTCTGTTATTATTTTTCCGAGTGACTCCAGAATCCGACCGTGCACTGCACTTTCACAACCATGATCTGAAGGTAAAACCGCGAACAAGCGTGACCTTACCTTTCAGCAACAGTTCAACAACAGTTCATTGTATAGAAAGCGCACACTTGCGCACGCACGCACGCACACACACACACACACACTCGCGGGTGCTTCATGTGGAGGAAGGAACTCGAGCTCCTCCCAGCGGTGCTTAACAGGAAGGCGATGACGTCATCGGGAGCCGTTCTGCTCGTAGTTAGAACCCCACGATATTACTATGTGTGTTATAATAGCGCTATGTCGGGCGGGCAGAGGGAGAAGAGCGGAGGAAAAGCCTGTTTACACAGACGGCAAACCGCCTGGGGAATAATGCGGGAGAGGAAGTGAGCCGACTCTCTGTCTGCCTGCTCTAACTTCCTGCTCTGAAGAAAGAAAAAAAATCAGGATCCCATTACACTGGGGTAGAGCAGTTTAGACGGCAGCAAGCATGGAACACCGGGGGATTTTACTAAATTCTTATTAAAAAGTATCAAGGAGGGGGAAAAAAATCACACACTGCACGCTTGGGTACGTGGAGGCATGCTTTTCGTCTCTTTTCAGCATAACTTTTGAGAAATGTATTGCTTGTAGAATCGTGTGATATGTTTTAAAAAGGGAGATATACAGCACAGATCAGTTTGTCTAATTAATACAACTCGTAGTGAACTTGGAATTTTAAACATGTAATTACTGTATAGGTTTAGTGACGGGTCTATAGAAATGTAACTGAGATATGCGTTCATCTTATCTATCAACTGAAATAAATTAACAGTTTTTTTAACTGTTAATTAACATTTGCGCTATTGCACAAGTGGGTTTTTAACAGAACATATTTGCTTTTATTTTTGCCTGACACGTCCTCTCGAGCAAACGCTGGAATATAACAAACCTGCTTGCGATGTTATAAAACAGTTCATTACAAAATTGAATGCTTTGTTTTATTTTGGGAAAAAAACAACGTTGGTTTACAAGAAGTGGATAGCACGATGTCGGGAGGAAAAAAAGCGTGTATCCCTTTAAAAAGCACCAGTAGAGTTTCTGGTTTGTCTGGAAACAGCAAGACTAATTGCCATGCGCTTCCGGTTTGAAGCTGGCAAAGGACAACATCTTGAAAATGAGTCATTGGGGCAAACAAAGAAACCGTTGAGCTATCCAGATTTTCGTCTGCGCGCATGTGGTGTTCGTAATAAATTTTCAATCACTCTGAATGATGAATTAATCTGTTTTTTGTATTTAGTAAGAGTGGATGGAGGTAAAGTTTGTACAAGCCTGGAGAGAGTTTCATCTTTTAAAGGATGATGCTGTGAAGTGAATGTGACTCGCTAAAGTTACCTGGCCTCGGCTCGCTGAATTTTCCACCGCAATAGCGCACAGGAAGACCGGCAGATTTAGTCACGGCGAAGTAATGTCTGCACACACTAACTAATCTCATTAGGTGTTTCCGTTCCCCAACACTGAAGGGTTTTGTGCGCGGCGCAGCGATACTTTAAACCTCAGCATCTGTAAAGGAAACGGATCACATCTTTATTTACAGACGGGCTGACTAAATGGTTGCCTTTGTTTGTACATTGCGTAGAGCTGTACAGCGGCTGAGTGTAACGATGTGCGTGAAATCAGGACTAATTGTTGGAACGTGCCAGTGTCACGCTTAATCTTGATTTCAAAACACCCAAACAAAACATTTTTTAATAGTTACTACCATGATTACCATCGCTGCCTGCATTATTTCAGTGTTATACTGATTGCATTCAAGTACCCATTCACACACTTGGTTTGACACAGGGTACAACAGTGGAGTCCCAAATGGGATCTGAATCCAGAATGTATAGCAATAGGCCCACATGCAACCTTTCGACAGTAATATTTCCCAGACTGAACTGCAGTTACGTCCGTAGCTAAACAATATATATTGAATCCCGTGTTTTGCATGTTTTATCATGATAGTAACAGATGTATTCCCGGGGAATTTGACAGCTCAGGCATATTATTTAGGCCTTTTGGCATATGTGATAACGAGACCATGTCAATCAGTAAATCCTCTGAATGATCAGTGCACGGTATCTACATCAGTCTACAGTGCAGCCGCAAACCAGCATCCACATCAATGACAGGACAACAGTGTCCACAAAAGTTTACAGTCACAACAGGATAACAGCGTCCAGTTCAGCGCACAACAAAACAGGAGGACAGCATCCACATCAGTTCAGATCAAAACAAGACAGCATCCACATCAGTTCCCATCCTACCAGCAACAGCAACATTCAGAAAAGTCCACATCACAACAGGGTAACAGCCTTCAGGTGACCATGTCAGTGTACCCATCCAGGTAGAGTGGCAAGTGGGTCATGGATGAGGGTGGGGCCTGGAGGTCCCTCAGGTGGACGCTGTAGGTCAGGGCAGGAGGACTGACCTAGAGTGGATCCAGAATTAACAGGTCATGAGATAAAAATAGCCTTAAAAATGTATCTTGAAAAGGCCATTTTAGCGTTATGCTTTAGTACAAGGTCCTGAGTGTATTGCTGGAGTACTGTTTCCCCTGTAGTCTTTGCTGTAGTCCAGAGCTTCTGGAAGGTTCCTTGAGTTCTGCTCTTGTTTTTTGGTTGCCTTTGGCTCCAGACATTTTCAGTAGGATTTAAGCTGAAGCACTGCGATGGCCAAATCATTAACCTCAATTCCCTCCTCAAAGCCACCCTTCACACTGCCAGTACAGTAACAAGTGGGGTTATCCTGTAATCCTTTGTCTAAATATTATGTCCACTAACTGTGGGACAAATCACTTGTGTGGTTCATCTTATAAAGCACTGCACACTATGGATATGCATTCTTTCTCACTGCTAGTGGACCTCAGTTTCAGGCATGGCACCTATAATCCATTGAATGTAACAGCAAGGCAGTGCATTCTGGTCTTGTTATGAACCGGTGCAATTTCCATATCAGAAGCAACCAGCTCTGCTGGCAGAATACCATGCTAATATAATTCAGTAAGTTTGCATTTCAACTGATTCAGGCCTAGTGCTGCTGGACCCAGGACATCCATATACAGAGATTATATCTTCAGAGGTCTGCCTGTGGCTGCCAGTCTTGTGTTTGCTGGCGAAAGCATGAGCAATGTCAGTAGCAGTGTTTGTGTGATCGTCTGCTACCTTCTCACAAAGGAAGAAATCCTGATGCTTTTGCTTTTGTTACTAACATTTATCTCATTTTTATGGATCTGTCATAGTGTGCAACAGTATATTTTACTGCATGAACAACAGACAGAGATTGTGCAAACAAGAACAGATTGCATAGATGGCATAAGAACAGACTGCATTGGTGGAAAAAATCATTGTTAAAAAGACATTATAGTTATGGTGTTTTATGCAGAATAACATGCTAGCTTGCGCTGGATTTACCTGGGCTCAGGGCAAACCTCCTGTCATATCTGAGGTTGGTGAGCATACTGTCTGCATGGGTTAATTTGCTGTGGAAAGACCTCCTGCTTATCTCAGGTATAGCTAAGCTATAAGGCAGGTTAGTGCAGACCCCTCAGGTACAACTGACTCATAAGGTAGGTCAGTGACAGAATAGCCCATGCCTCAGACTAGGCCAGGCGTTCAGGCAGCTGATTGGTTGTTTATGGGTTCTTGGTTTCTGGTTCCAATATCTTTGTCTGCGGAGTGAGCCACTTTGACAGTGACTCATAGGAGAGTACACAGTGTGAATGGCACTTGGTGAAAAAGGCCACAAATAGCTGCTTTCAGGGTATCTATCTCTCTCTCTCTCTTTGTGCTGGGATGAAGCGCACCAGACAGTGAGTCAGTATTATTCTCAAAAGATCGAGTTTCCTCAGCGGAACCCGTCTAAATATACACAAGATCCACTCATTGCGCCAGAGTGTTCCCAGAATAAGTGTGTGCGATTTTATGTTTAAACAAACACACGGATCAGCAAAGCTTAACAAATTTTCTAAAATCGCCAAGCTCAAAAGGCAAACATGTCCTATGTAAGTTATTCCTGGATTAACGTATCTATTGCTTCTTCCAAATTTACACACTAATAGCATTGCACCTGGTCTGAGATTAACCACAGCTGCTAAAAAAGTGATTAATAATGATAACAGCATTGTTAAAACAACAATGGATTAATTGAAGTGTCTTCATGTGCCTCTCTCTCTCTGGAGCTCCTTGATAGCAGATTGTTTTATTTCCAGATCATAAAAATATTTATCCGTGGAACATATGATTCAGCCTTGTGTTTTATTTGTATGATTCACACTAATATATGACAGTGAACAAAGTATCCACAGGACATAACAAACCGTTTCCTCCTGAAAAAAGGAGCTAGTCATTAGTTTTCCATATGTGCTTGAGGAAAAAGCAGAGCGAGTGTTGTTTTGTTGCCGTTTGATTGTGGCAGAGAAGCAGGGAGGAAATCTTCTATTTAAAAGAGGCTGTGGGATCTCTGCATTTCGGGTCACTCTCTGTGACAGGAATTCCTACCTTTCAGCTGGAAATGGCCTTTTTTCAGGAAGACGCCCTTCAAAGTAGAATTGGAGGAAGTCCTGATTTAGACAGTTTTATAGTGTGTCGATGCTGATGCAAAGCTCAGAGGATGCGTTTGGCAGGAAACGGATTTTATCGCTTCTTGTGGAAAAAAAATAAAAAAATAAAAAATCTACACCGCTCCACCCTCGACTGGCACGGGCTCTCTGAAATTCAGCGAACCAGTGCCTGGTGGGATGGAGGAAGACCCCTCACTGTGGGTCAGTGGAGTTAATGATGCGACCACATAGAGAGAATGAGTCATACGTCAGATGGAAAAAAGAAAAGGAGAGTGTAACGATGGGAGCAGAGCACTCAGACCCTCTAGCCTCATCACTCTGCCTGTAGTCCAGAGTGTATGGAGTGCTGTGTCAACCCTCGTCCTGAAAACCCCAGGTTATTTCCTGCATCAATAACTCTGCTCTTCCCAGTGTTTGTGCAAAATATACCTGTAACTAATATCCACCTAATCTCTATTTGCATACTCTGAGAGAGAACTCAGCTTGCAGCAGGCTGTTTTACACTTTATAATTTCCATTAATATGTCAAAAAGAATGCATTCAAATCCGATGTCTCCTTTTCATGAGACCAAAAAGATGAAGAGTACTAAATCTCTCTGCATGCGTCATATGTTTGATATCTGGAACCAGTGCTGCACTCTTTCCAGCAGCTTCTGTGTTGTTCTCAGTGGTGGCGCCCCCATCAGACGCAGCTCTGAGTGTGGTATGGCAAAGATATTGTAAAACATTACCTCCTTTGGTGTGTAATCAGGTCCAGGGAACCGAGCTCTGCCAGCTGCTGCTGCTGCTGCACTCGAAATGCAACAACCTCCCGATCCGCTGCGAACCGGGACCGTGTGAAGGTACCGAGACCGCATTAGATGCGGACGGTGGAGTGTTTGGGCTCCTATTTGGAAACTCTGATGAGGAGCTTTAAATCTGTCAGGCTGAGGAACGGGAGAGTGGTCCGCGCCACGAACGGCGGCCGGGCTGGATTTACGATCCCCCACGGCAACCCGGTGTGAGAGCACGCTCAGCGGTATGACAAATGCTTTCCCAAAATAAGCGGGTCCCGTAGGCAGGGGGAGTTCCCCCAGCTGTTAAACGCCCCCTCGCTGTTCTTCATCACTGAGACACACTCTCTCTCTGTCTGGGCTCTCGCTGTTACAGTCCTTTCTCCTGTCATTGCATTACATTACGTTACATTACATTCATTTAGCAGATGCTCTTCCCCAGAGCGACTTCCAGCACAATAGAACAGAAGTGTATCCATTCAGGCTGAATGAGCAACAGTGTCAGACCAGGCTAACAGCACTCCCAGACCAGTGTGAGCGTAACACCATTCAAGCCCTACCAGAAGTTAACTTGTGCAACCTGACTAGGCAACAGATCCCAGGCACACTAGAACACAGAATCAAAAATACATCACAATACTACACATAAGATAAACATCAATCCTAGAGGTAGCAGGTGTTAGGAGGCGGGGATTGCGGTGGAACCGACTGACATCTGTCTCTGTGTCCTCCTGGCCTCTGCTCTGCAGACATCAGTGTGCAGAGTTACATACAGCACAGTTCACCATGCAGCTACAACTTAAAGCACACTCTCCATAAAGCATGCTCTCAAGCAATATCCCTGCAAAGCTCAAAACCTTCAATGGATAATTAGCTGTATGACTGAGTAACCTGCACCAGCGACAAACAAGCAGTGTTCATTTCTGAATGAGGGATTCTGGTTTTGTTTGAATAGGTAACAGGGCTGGACGGTGGCCCGGAGGGGTCAGCTGCGCGTAGTAGCGGCGGTGCGTTTACTTTGCACCTCTGGCGGTTAATGAGAAGAGGGTGTAATATATCCGGTGTGACAGCGTACGTTTCAGCGTACAAGCGCGGTGTGTTCATAAGCCTCCGGCTCCTGTTGAAGCCGCCTGCTGGAATCTGGGCGTCCCCCTCGGTGCCTTCGCCGAGCTCAGGGTGGGTGACCGTAGCTGCGCTGTCCTGGTCTCGGCCCGACCCTCTTCCTGTGCAGCCGGGGGCCCGGTGGACCACAGCATATTTCTGGCTGGAGTTGTCCTCCCCCTGTCTCTCTCCACCCCACGCCCCTCCGATGGGTTTGGCAGGGCTCCCAACCTTGACTGCTATCCCGAAAAGCCACCTTTTCCATCGTCTCTGGAACAGGAATAGGAGCCCCTCAACTGGTGACTGGTGTACGCCGTCCTGCTTTGACCTGATCAGTCTCTGTCAGAGACACTGACTCAGGATCAGGAGGAAAGCAGCATTGATCCAGGATCAGGAGTAAAGCAGCACTGACCCAGGATCAGTAGAAAAGCAGCACTTATCCAGAATCAAAAAGAAAGAGTGCGTTGGCAGAATGGCTCACATACTGCATCGTTGATGGTTTGAGTCAAAGAATTTTTCATGCCTTGTAATTGGAAACATTCAACCATGTTAGAAGCTGAACAAAGCCCCTACTGTCTGCTAAAATTTGAGAGTGTTGTTCTGTATAACTGTAAATTACTTTCGGATCATGTAATGGGTATTATGATTTGACATGCGGCTTTTTAAACATTTGTTTAACTGAGATACAAGCATAAACGAACCAATGACCAAAATTGCATCTTATAAATGTGTATCATATATTTCCTTTCAAGGATTTTGGAGCCAAGTCGAGTAACTCACCCCAAGCCGTCACCACCCTGTAGCCCCGCCTGGATGAACCAGGAAAGACCAGAACTCTCACCACATACAGAGCAGCTGACATGGAGAGGTCAGGAAAACTGAGGCATGATTCAGTGGTCAGACTGAAAGGGGCAGATGAGGAATTTGGTCAGGGCACCGGAGAACCACCTACTCCCTTGTGATAAGTACCCTGTGAACTTACACGGCCACAGTGAGTCAGGAGCTTGTCCTGTTACTCCCGAATCAAAAGCTTTTAGGAGAGGGACTGACTGGACTTTTATTTACTGCCCAAAATAACATAATTTGTTGACTCATTTTTTCCAAGATGGTGAGGCTCTCCCCAGACCCCAATCTCTGCATCTGCTGTTGTTTTCTGTGAATCATAGTTCCCAAACACAAAGGACTATGCCTATATACTGAATAAAAGTTACACTGAGACGATCCACTCTGTCAAGAACCTCGAGAGACAATGACGGACTGCAGCTGATGTCGCATACTACCTGAGGGTCGATCTGTCATTACAATTCCCCAGCTGTGTTAAAGCTAAGGTTCGGTGTATTTACAACAGCTTGGGGACGGCAAAGGAAAGCAGACTCACCACCTTAATGGACCTGCAAAGAGATGAAAGGTGTGGCAGTGTGGGCCACTAACATTCCAGAAGCTTCTTTTAAACTTCCAACAAGCAGAATGTTGGTGTAGAGTCAGATTTTGCTTTGAAGATGAAAGGTTTGAGTAAATTTGGCTCTTGTGTGTTCTGCATTAAGATATATTTATTTGTGAACAGTTCAATGATATTAAGGTGTAACTTTTTAAATAATTTTAAGCAGAAAAACTATTCAATATACATACATATTATAACATAAATGTATAATTTTTCATTTAAAGCATGTTCTTTGCTCCTTATTTAGGCAGGGGTATGAATCAAAACTGAGGGAACCAAATGTCCCTGGGAATCGCTCTCTCTGTTCTGAGCCAGGTGCATTAACCTCTTCTACCTAATTGTACTGCTTTGGTGTGGTGTGGTGGTTACGGACATTGACTGTTAATGTAACCACAAGGTTGTAGGATCACCACCACTGTACTCTCGAATAAAACACTTGAGCTGAATCACCTCACTAACCGTCCAGCTGTCACGCGTAGGCCCGCCAAGCCGACGAACAACTGATCTAAGCAGCAGACATCACTCTCGTCCAGGGCTGGCTCAAGGCGAGCGGAAAAGGAGGAAGACAAAAGGAGAAGTCGTAGTGACACATGCTAAATTTTACGGCTTTGGCCGCATTCTGAAGGAGGAGAGACACGGCTCTGCTAGTGTCAGTGACAGCTGCAGAGGCTGCCCTCATTCATAAATGCAGTGTTTACTTTGTTCTTATCTCCGCTGTGGGAAGGCCGCCAACAGCAGCCGAGGGATAGCATTGCTCTCTAATGCCCCCATTCACTTGTTTATTTGGGTGGTTCATGCAGGGTTGCAGAGACCCTCACGGTCCTCTCTGACCACAGAAACCCGTTATTTCGCCCCGGTCCTGCTTTTTGGCCGTCCTCCACTTAACGCCTGGCCGAACGCTCTCCCGGACCGCAGGAAGCAGGCTGTAAACAGTGCACTCCTCACCTCCGAGAGCCTCCAGCTCTGTCCTCAGTATCAGTCTGCCAAGTCCCAGTTTGCTTTTATAAAGTCCCCTTTCCAAGTGACTCGGCTGGTTTGTGTTAAAATAGTCAAATCTTTTCAAAGCATAAGCTCAACACGGCGAACCTGATATTTGTGAAGAATGTGGTGATAGTGTACGGATGGGTGAAATAAATCTTTAGGCTTGTGGTAAAAGCTCCTGCTGCTTCAATGCATGTTTTGAAAGTAACAAAATGAGGAAACAGGAATGTTTGGTGGTTATTCCCCTCCCACCCCCTCCAGACTCCCTCAGGCCTGCTGCTAGCGTTTCCTCTGAGCACGTTTTCATGCTGGGTAATTTGCCACCGACTGAAAGTATGGTTTGGTGGCTCCTGGGTGGCTCAGCTGACTAGATGCTCATCCCGAGCAGGCTGTGGTTTACGGCCTGGGTTCCACTGCCAACAATGAACGTGAGCCTGCTCTCAGACACGCTGTGTGTTGCTCAGATGATGTCAGTGGAACAAAACCTTTTCTCCAGTTGGCACAAACCTCGCTGTGGTGCACTATGGGACTTGTAGCGTGAGAAATAGCCGCTGGCTGCTTGCCAGTGTATTGGACGATTACATTTGTCTCCTCTTCTCGTGTGGATACAAATGTGTAAAGGGCGATTCCAAAACAGGGTTGCATGAAAGAAAAAAGTATGAAAAAATGATATATGGTTTGAATATCGGAAATACGGGAAAAGCTGCTTCGGCTGTACGACTTCATCCTTCACAAAGAGTCCAGATTGATCAGAACCTCTCTTAATGAGCTAATTACATTAATTGCAATTACATTAAATAATCAGCACAGGGATGGGCTGCACCGGTGGTCTGTTTCTTGAAGGCCGTTCTGTTAATCAGGAAGAGGAAAGGAGCGGTAATGACAGCAGGTCCAGCACTAGCACAGTGCTTAGTGTCTCATAATTACATCCACAGCCATATATCAGAGCTAACGCCCATAGCCCAGCATTAGAGAGGTGCTGAAGGCAAGCTTTGGCTCCTGATTGGATGGCACGGCTGTGGCCAGGAGCCTATATTATGTGAACAGGGTGACTGAGGGGGCTGTAGTCTGACTGATGGATCCTGGACTCCTGAGGATTAGAATTATGACTGTTATGGTCATGCAGTCTTGTGCTGACTATGGTGATTATTACGGTCATGATGGCGGTCTCATGTTGATGAAGTTGATGGCCTTATGATATCTAAGATAATGATGATGATGTCATGATGATGGCGTCTGCTTTGCCTCAGGTATGGAGAGCGCCATCACTCTCTGGCAGTTCCTGCTGCAGCTGCTCCTGGACCAAAACCACAAGCACCTGATCTGCTGGACCTCCAACGATGGCGAATTCAAGTTGCTCAAGTCCGAGGAGGTGGCCAAGCTGTGGGGCCTCCGCAAAAACAAGACCAACATGAACTACGACAAGCTCAGCAGAGCCCTGCGCTACTACTATGACAAGGTGAGTCTGTACACACTCACCGCCAAAATCAAACCTAATGTTATAACCTTGTTTTATCGGATAAATCTTTCATCTGATCAGTTTTAAAACAAGATACATTTACTCAACAAGTTCTATGCATGACTTTATGACTCGTTTTTAGAAAACATGCCATAAAATTGAACTTAAGTTAATAAGATAATTTTCATACCTCACTGGTGGATATTTTTGCATGGATTCAATAATAAATGCCTCCAAACAAGCACAAATATCTGCCAGTACAGTAGGAAATCTGATAAGATTTAATTTTTTGCAGTGCTGTCTGTTATCATATCATCAATATCACTGTTCATCAATGCAATGCAAAACTGAATTAAAGGTGGAAATAAAAAGAATGAACGATTGTTATCTTTGTATTGTCTCTCAAGATTGATTTTTGAATAAAGCATTTGGGAAAAGGAGACTATAGGAGGAAATTCTAATCAATGCAGTCATACCTGCTGCTGATCATAACTGCATATTCTTATTTGTTTTCAGAACATCATCAAGAAGGTGATCGGGCAGAAGTTCGTGTACAAGTTTGTGTCATTCCCAGACATCCTGAAGATGGACCCCCAGGCGGTGGAGCTGGGCCAGGACGGGGGCGGAGCCCTGCTTGGGGAGGCGGAGTCTCTGAGGGCTGATGGTGAGGAGGAGGAGGAGGAAGAGGAGGAGGAGTCCCCGAAGCTGTCCCTGGCGGCCCTGCGTGCCTCCGCTTGCCGCGGGGACTACGCCCGCGCCGGCCTGTACTCGCCATTCGCCGTGGGCTCCCTGCAGAAGCAGTCGGAGCTGCTGCGTGCAGCCAAGGGAGACGAGGCGCGCACCGTCATCCGCTTCGTCACCAACCGGGCGGCGTCCCTGCCGTCCCCCCCACCCCCCACCTCCTCCTCCTACTCCTCTGCCGAGGTCTTCTGCTCCTCCAAACCCTCCCCCTCCCCCCGCCGGTCCACCTCGCGCAGCCCCTCCCCCGCGGGAAGCCCCGCCTACGCATGCGGCCGGGGGCGGAGCCCTGGGGCAGAGACGGACGACTCGGAGCAGTGCGCTCAGCCCCTCAACCTGTCCGCGGGCCACAGGGACCGCGCCCCCAACCCGACCGAAAAGAGGCCCGGCGGGCCCCCCTCCAAAACCAAGAAGCCCAAAGGCCTGGAGATCTCTGCACCGTCTCTCTTACTAACAGGAAGTGACATCGGTTCCATCGCGCTCAACAGCCCAGCGCTGCCATCCGGATCCCTGACTCCAGCCTTTTTCACTGCACAGGTGAGCCCCACACCTGTCACTCCCAACTCACGCCCGTCTCCTCCGCCTCTCACATTCACTACATAAGTGATCCCTATTTTTCTGTCACTGATGTCTCCTTTACCTGTCACATTCATTCGGTGATCCTCAGATTTTTTCACATTTTTTATTCCAATTGTAGAGCAAGGCCGCAATTTAAGATTCCTAAAGACAGGGTTATTAACAGTTTGTCCTGGTTCTTGTGTCTAACCTCTCAACGCCTTCAGGACGCAGTTCAAAAAAGAATAAAATACAGAGCGTCCTTCACAGTTTTAGGTGATCCAACGAAGTACATACAATCCCCTTATTTATTGATGAGACCGACTGAACCACCATGGAATCGCTTACCTTACATTAAGGACCAACTCAGTCATTCAAACTATCCAGCAGGGCTGTAACACAGGGCATAGAGATTCTGCAGAACCCAGATGTGGTCCCGTACCCTCAGCACCAGGGCCTGACGCTTGTCCTCAGCAACACTCAGCCGAAATGACCTTATCAGGAGACACGATTCCCCCGCTCTCCTGGCTTTCGTAATACGAGCCAGCTGCGGGCTAATTGCATCCCAGCTAATTAAATTTTGCATGGGGAATCAGCACCCTCCATATCCTGACTTGGCATCGGCTTCTGTCTGTGAGAAAGCTGCTCAGCTTTTCTCGGAGAGCCGCTGAACATTGGTTGGAAATGGAGGAGATTTCACCGTCTTGAGCAGGCATGAAATTCGTTAACCATCAACATGGTGGATGGAGGGTTAGGAACGGCTTATCACCTACATATCTCCTCCTCTTTCTCTTAAAAGGCTCTTCTATGTGCGGTTGAGTGAGTCAGCTCTTATTAAAGCATTTTCTCTCTCTCTTTCTCTCTGTCTCCCCCCCTCCCCTTTTTGTCTGAAAACAGCATTACACAAGAAAAATAACTAAATAACTCAAGCACATCAGCATATGTCAAAATGATATTATAATCTTCATAAAATATTGGCTAAAACATCACCCTAATTTAAAATATATGATTAATGCCTCGGTACGCCACACATTTTAAAGCACACATTAAGCATGTAAGGGCTCGCTTGATAGTCATTATGCTTTTAAAACTACCAACCACAATTGTGCATGAGTCACACTTGATTTCATGTTGCTTGAGTTTTGGTGTGTACTGCACAGCATCAATTGAGGGGAAAAAAAGTAGAAAGAAAACACATGTCACTGTGTGATTCAGGGAGATGACAGAGGAAAATGTAAGATAAATATTTCTGCAGGCCAGGGTTTAAGGGGAAAGTCCATAAGAAAAACCTTATACTCCTAAACCTGGAAATCATGCACAGGGTGATCTGTGGTCCCCCAGACACGGCTGCCATGGAGGTGACAGGACTGAGAAACAGAGAGAGGAGAGGAGCCGAATTCATTTCATATGCTCCTGTTCAGCATGAATGCATCTTACCGATATTCATGACCCCCCGGAGAGTGACCAAAATCAGCCTTAGGCCCTCCGGATCCCCCTGGTCATGGTGGAAATCCCTTTCCTGCTCTGTCCGCAAGTTTCAACATCAAAGTCAGAGAGATGTGGGGACAGCGTGATGGGGAAACCTCTCTTGTTCAAAATAAAATAAAAAAAGGGCTCACACTGCCTTTTATTGCCTTCCTGTAAAGAATTGCAGTGTGTTTTCGGCTTTGGTGTTGGTCAGTATGGATTGCCCTCGGTGAGGGTGATGGCTCAGGTGTGTTTTCTGAACTGTGCCCCGCCCTCCCCCCCAGACTCCCTCAGGCCTGCTGCTGGCGCCCAGCCCCTTGCTGTCCGGCATTCACTTCTGGAGCAGCCTAAGCCCCGCCCCACCTCTAAGCCCCGCCCGCCTGCAGGGCCACGGCTCCCTCTTCCAGGTAAGACTTTTATGCCCTATCAACAAGGTTAACAACAGAGAATGGGTTTTTTATCTCACAGTTGAAATATAAAAGAAGATGGATAAGTGCATAAGTAAAAGTTAGAAAGTAACAAACTATAAAAGACAAGTAAATGACAGAGCAACGTGTTCAGACTATTTTAGGCTGCTCTTGAAATTGTCCATTTCTCCCGTATTGCTTGTCACTTAGTGCAAATGTGTATGTCAGTTTTAATGGGACTTGACAGCAGTGTGTCTGTAGATTGTGGTGGAGCAATCAAGATAACCATATTCTTCAAAAACAGCTCTAAATTTCTGTAACACACATTTCTATATACAAATGTGACCTATATAAAAAGAGAATAAGAAAATAAGAGTGAGAAAATTATTACCACAATGCTCTCATTGCCCCTCTTTGTTGTTATTAATACATATTAATATATGTATATTAATAAATATTAATATATTTCTTAGTTCCTTAATACAGGTCATTTTATTCATAACCATGTTTGCTTGAATGTTGAGGATGTTTTTTAAAAATCACTATTTAAAAGGATATTACTATTATCTCTTTCTCAATCTCTTTTGTAATCCATTTTATTACAAACAATAAAATAATACAACTCATAAAATATTTCATGTGCAATTGGGAAATGTGGTTTGCTTCAGGCAGGTTTCAAGTTCGTTTTCAATTCTTTGCATTTTTTCAACATGCTGTATTTTCATAACCTGTCCTGAAAAACGTGTAAATGACAGAACTCTGTAAATATGAAATCAGTGTGAAGCTGAGTTTGATTAGGGGGAAGGGTAGCTGAAACAGTTCCACAAACGATGGAGTGTTTGCGCAGCTCAGTTTGTGAAACATCCAAGTCACATTGCAACTTGCATTGAACCGCAAACTGACTTCATGAATGCTGTGAGAATTTTTAAAATGAATTTTGAGAAAAATTCCTGTGATACAGAATGATACAGAATTGGAAGTGGGAAAATAATAATATCTTCTCCTGCTTAACCTGCAATAACCAGTATTAACCTATGATATAACACAGTTGTAGCTTTATAAACAAAAATGATAAATTCACTGTCATTCACCTTGTAATGAAATAATTTTGCTAAAGTATAAAGAGACATTAAATAAACTGTCAAATCACACATTAATTGATAATAAAAATATGACCAAATCATAGCTGAAGAGAACAGAGGTTAAAGAATGAGCCTAAGGTACAGACAGAGGAAGAAAGACAGAGGGACAGAAAAGTCAACAAGTAGACAGGGACGGGAGAGACAGGCAGAGAGAGAGGTAGAGGCAAAGAAAGACAGACAGAGAGAGGGAGAGACAGAGGTAGAGAAATATGGAGAGAGGATGTCCGTGAATACCTGTACAGTCTGACAGGTCCATCAGGTTTCTGATCACCTGCATAGGGGAGGGATCAGGTGATCGGGTAATCAGGTGATCAGGTGGATCTGATTGCTGATAAATGCCATTAGGTAATGAGGAGCTGAAGAGGATTGAGGACGAAGGAAGCGCAGGTACCTCTCAATGAGAAAATCCTTTCTATTTGGAGTCACAGGTGGTTTTGTTAGTTAGCCAGTGAAGGATTCCAGTCAGGTGCTTTAGACTTGGGGTGCAGTGAAAACTAGGGAATCAGTTTGGCCCTGGAAGTGTAGTGGGGCCAGCCCTGCTGTCAGGCTGCACTCTCAGGTATGACTACCTGAACATCCCTGAAAAAAGCCACAGTCCAGCAGCTTTCAGATGACTCTTTAGTCTCCGCAGGGTAAGATACATTGAGTGCTGAATGAGGCCTGTAATGCTGGCTCAAGAAAAATTTAAAACAGAATACTCCTTCCCCACAAATATGTTACACAGGCTGCTGCTATGTATATGAGGTAGTATTACAGGTGTTAGAGGCCTAGTCTTTATGAGATAGTGTTGCAGGTAACAGAGGCCCTGTCTGTATAAGGTAATGCAGAAGACAAAATCAAAATACCTGCTATCTCCCATGTGCTGGCCTAACGTGAGGGAAATGGAGAACAGGGTGAGTTATCCTGTTCCTTCTCCTTCCAGAGAGGGTCGTCAGAGAGGTGGAGCAGTGTCAAACCTGACAGTCCAGAACGTTCTATAATCCTCTTCAGAACACGTGACTGAGGATCTGAGGAAACCAGTTCTGCCCCAATTAAGTTGCACGCTGCTTTCCAGCATTTACAGAGATGGCATTCTGTCACCAGAACATGCACAGTGAGCAGAACACATGAATTACAACAGGAAACAGTTTCTGGTGAACTGCGGTGGCTTGAGGGCGTGAAACTGTCCCTCACCTGTTTTTATTTGTGCTCATAATTTCCCCTCATACATGAAGCTGAGGGGATCATCACCTGCAAGTGTTCAACTTGCATTTTTGTGCTTTTTTTGTTGTTTTTGAGCCTAAACATTTATGAGAGGGTATTGAGGGAGTTGGTGCCTGGGTTGAAAATACACTGCAGATGTTTCCTTTTTGGTTTGGAAAGGAGGGAAAAAAAACAACTTCCTGTCAGGGGGCCATAGAATGGTGCCGGTAATTCTTCAAGCCGCACGCACTGGGCTTCTTGGAGGAGGAAGTCTTTTTCCCAGCATTCCTTGGGTGTGTGTTTCTTCAGTAAGATGGCCATGAGAGAGACCATCTGTACACTTCTAAAATGCACAGGTTAATGTGAAATGGTTACATTGGAAAAAAAATTATTCCAATTTGTGTCCTTTTCACAGACAGATCCGAGAAATTTTCAAGGTAATAGGTGCATTTAATTATTCAGCAGTACCCTTGTATCGTAAGGTAAAAATTGATGCCCTATGGATTGTATCCTCTGTGTTGTTCTGTCTGTTCGCAGTTTCCTACCTTACTCAACGGGCACATCCCGCTCCCCATCCCAAACCTGGACGGCTCAACCTCACCCCTGCTGCTGTCCCCCAGCGCCCAGAAGTCCTGATCCTGGTTCCTGTACTCCAACTGTGCACCGTCCAACCCCCCCCCCCCCCCCCACCCCAAACCTCAATCCTCACAAAGGCCACACCTGCCCGAATCCTCCTGCTCCTTCAAAGAGTGGCAGAGGCTCCCACTTTCAATCAGAAGTCCTGATCACAACCAGGGTGTATTTTTTGTGTCTTTTTTTTTGTTAACTCGTTTTAGACATTGTTTCTTCTCTCAACTTCTCTGAAGTTGGCAAGGCCCCCTGGCCTCGTCAACTTCATAGTGTTAAATGCTCTCCTCGTTTTCAGCCTGGTTCTTCTGTCAGGCTCAGAAGTGGAGGAGCACGGTTTCTAAGCGGGCGAGTTTAGCTACAGCGCAAGTGGAGATACAGGTGTCTGTGCTACAGGGTCACCTGCAGTTCACTTCAGGCACCGTTGATTAAGGACTGTGCTGTAGCTAAACTGTGTACTCGTGTGTCCAGAGCTGCCTCTTTTCAGAGTAAAACGCTTGTAGCACAAGCATCCAAACCAAAGACCTCGAAACTATCCGAACGCTGTTGTGACGGAAACAGCAGGCAGAGGCGCAGACTTTTATGAGGCACAATTTCAGAACCAGCCGTCAGCCATCTCCCCAGCAGGTCGCGAACCCTCTCCCACCTCCAATCAAGTTCCGCTTTGTGAATGCGCAGGCTTTAAACTTTCCATGATGCACCTCGTGGCATGAGAACTCTGCAAGAACAAGGGGTTCATGGTCTTCTTCTCCGATCGTGTGATCGTATTGTGTTTTTGTTTTTGTACTTTCATCCGAGGCTGTGAATCTGGTTCTGGTTTTCTAGTGTTTTGTATTATTGTATTGTATTGTATTGTATTATATTGTATGCACTGTGCTTAAAAGTTAGTACCGGCTGTGCCTTTCCCAGTGTAAGAATTATGTATTATTTACCAGCTTTAAGAAAATACCCTTTAAAGACGAAATTCCAATACAATATTGTAAAAAAGCTTAGTAATAGCTTTTTAATTATTTTTTCATAAAGGAATTGATACAAATGTATTCTCATATTAATTTTATATTTGCGCTGTTTAAGAGTTTAGAAAATATGCCTTATGTTGTTTTTAAATAAACTTGAAGCATTGAATGCTACACAACACTTGTCTCATTTTCTCATTATAATAATTAACTGAAGACCAAACAGATTATTTAACTTCTTGTACGTGTACTAATAGAATCAGTGACAGTTGGGGAAGCAGGAAACCTTAATAATTATCATATACCTGTTTTGGATTATGCTACTAGATAAACCAGAGCACCTGTTTAAATTAAAGGTGCCCATTAGTGATCTCTTTCATTTTCGATTGCACCGATTGTGACAGCTCTGCCACTGAGAACTTCACACACAGTCAGTGTATTTACAAAGAAAGATTCTACTTGCAAGAGACAAATTTCCATATAACATGCACTGAGTTCTCGAATGTCAGAGGCACAGTAATCTCTCTAGCATTTGATAGATTGGCAGATCTTTTACATATAATTTAATACGGCATGATTTGGCAGTGTCTTTTACATATAATGCAATACGGCATGATTCCATTAATTAGCAACAGCACTTAGGAAACACATTACCTTCTCTTTATCCAATGTGAACCCCAGAGAGCCACCTACATTCACCCCCACTACAAAATAAGGACAAGTGGACAGGTCTGTATGAAACGCACTAAATTTACTTAAATGTCTTTTTATGAGAAATAAATAATTCCAGTAAAAAATGTTAAATGGTTGACAACAGATGGCTGTCTGAGTCAGTATTCCAGAGGAGGAGGTTAACCACCAAACAGGCAAGATCTGGTTGTTCTCAGCTGGGGAAATGTACAACATTACAAAATTAATACGTTACAGTCAGTTGAAAACAGTGGTTTGTTACATCGGAAATTTCAATTTGAATTTTTCAAAACTTGTATAAACACTGGAAAAGAAAGCAGTGGTCAGATGCAAACTTAAACAATTGTTTCCCTATTTCAGTCTGAATGGATTTTTTTGTGTTCTTCAAAAAAAAAAAAAAGCACAAGAAAGTAGGAATGCATCCCCCTGTTATTCCACAACACAATGATTCACAGAGCTGAAATGTAACATAGCAAAAGGCTCTTAATACTGCTGAGTAAACTCCAACTTTCAGTCTCACTGTGTGCCCTGAAGTCCAGTACACCGGCTCTTCTTTCTCTACAAGCAGCTTCAGCACAGACCTACCCACTGGAGACAGAGACATCATACTGTTTTAACGAAGAAGCACAACACAAAGACACGGTGGCAGGGGGAGTGGGGAAGTCCTTACAGCCACGGATCTCTGTACAGGCCGTTGTGAATCTGTAGGCGACCATACCTGAACCCAGGTGATGCCGTAAAGCTGTAGTGTTTTTCTTTCACTTTGCCCCTCATCTTTTCATTGAGCATAACACGAACATCTTGGAAAGCAGTGAATCATCATGTGGCCGATTGATGGACACAGTCTTTTGCGCCAAGACTCTCCATTGTGGACAGAGTACAGTCAGAGTGCTCCCTCTCAGTCAGACTGTCCCCTTTCTGAATCCTGAAGAGTCTCTGTCGGAGAGCGTGGACCCAATACTGAGCAGCCGCAGTGGCTCCAGTATGGAGTCTACCACAACAGCCATTTTGACATATTCTTCCTCTGAGAGATCTGACACCATTCACTGTTCAGGTCCCTCAACAGCTTTCAGTTAGGCAAGAATCCTTCCAGAACAAACGGTTTGAACAAAATCCGTAAATTTTGCAATGCAAGGAAATTCAAGTTTAGCTTCCTGTGCATGATAAGCACTAAACGTCTGCAACTGACATCAACAACAAGATAACACAAAACTGTAGCAACTGGTTTGTTGCCAAGGGAAACCAAGGTGATATGCTGACACTGCATGTTAAATACAGACAGTAGTTATTTAGCAGCAGATGATTTTCAAATAAATTATTACAAAGGCAAAGTCAGTCTCTTCTCTCTGTCCTACACTAGTAGGGGCTCCAAAGTACTCTGGCAGCATGCCCCCTGTGGAACCCCACACTGTGACAAACCGAGAAAAGGTGGGGTTGGGGGGAGGGGGGGGGCTCAGGTTTGGGGGCCACATGTGGGAGAGGGCAAGGGGGCACACTCCAAAGGAAGGACCCCCCCCCCCCCCGACACACACACACGCATTTCCTCCTCTCTGGGCTGCAGGGTGAGTTTATTCAACACAAAAGAAGTCCTTGCTCCCGTTTCAGCCCCGACTGTCGGAGTAAGAGACTAAAAGAGCATGCTCTGCCGTCTGCTCTTACCGTTTCCTGAGGAAAGAGAGAGAGAGAGAGAGAGAGAGAGAGAGAGAGAGAGAGAGAGAGTAGGGAGGGAATTTTACTTACGTTAGGGTACCACTGGTAGCACACAGTTATTATGGTATATCCTTTTGCATCGTGTAATTGTTGGTAATTTTTAATTGTTGCTTATTAGTTATTATTAACATTTTCTGGTACATGTTTCTGGTGCCAATTAAGAACTATTTAAATTGCAAGAGAGAGGAGCACATGGGTGAGACCAAGTGGGGGGGGGGGGCATGGGTGTGGGAGAGAGGGAGACATGGGTATAAGAAAGAGAGAGAGGTAGAAACCCCACATGCAACAGAAACTCACCATAGGGAATTTTGTAGAAATGTGTACCAAGTCAAACTCTAAATAATGCATTTAGATTCTACTGTTCTGTAGTTTCCACTCACATTTCCAAAAATGGATGCTAAATTTCTGGATGCACCAGAATTTAATGCACTGTAAGCCCAAGATCTGAAACTTGAAAGGGGTCTTCCCAGTCAGCTAGTTTTCAAACACCCTAACCTTGTAAAATCTCCAAATACACACAATGCTCAAACCAGAACAAAAGGAAAGCTCATATTTGGGACGTCTCTTCACTACCTTCTCACTATCAGAGATATATAGCAGAGTCAAATCCTGACCAAGTGCAGGCTTCCCATAAAGCAAACTGAACTGTACAGAATTGAGAGACAGAGATCCTCAGGTAGGGCATGGCATTGGTATAAATGTCAAGCGTGAAACTGACCAGACCCTGTGAAAACATAGCCTAACCTTAACCCGAGCCAGATGAGCGTTCTTTGTGCTGTTGTCCAGCCTGAACCCAAAATCATTTAAAATCTTCACACATGGTCCCGGCAGATTACCACTGACAAATTCTTCATACTTATGTGCATGAAGGAAGAGAGAAAACCACAGTGGTGGTTGGGGAAAAATTTCTGCCTGCCACTTTCGAACTCAAACACACTACTGTGAGGCCGGAAACACCAAACCCAGTATAAACACGGTTGCTAGGTAATCACGGTACACAAATCCTTCCACTCCTAAAATTAGCTTACCAGCTAGCTAAGTAGTACAAGGCGCATTAAACACATAACTGAGAGAGAAAGATTTACTCCAGCATGCAAACATGATATCTACATTCAAGCTAAATAACATGACCACAACCTAGCAGTTAAAGAGGTAAAGACCACCTTTTACTGGTGAATGGTGGTCCAATCCGAAAAAGATCAGTACTTGGGCTGCCTAAGACAGCCACCAATATCAAGTGGAACAAACTTTCAAACTGCTGATTTACTGATCTGGTTTACTGCCACACTCATGGTGAGCTTTCGTTCTTGCTTTTGTGAGCTTTTGTGATTGCATCCAGATCAGTTTTACTGACAAGCCTCACTGATAATGCTCACAGGCATCACAGAAGCATGCTATGAGGCATTAGTCTACTAACTTATTCTAGTCTTGTTTAGGCCTGTCTGAATTAGCGATTTCATGTAAACATATTTAATATATACAAATGTGAAAATATATGTAAATACATTAGCTGCAGACATAAAATATCCACATGACCAGACCAGAGCACAACCTCTAGCACTGGCTCCTTATTGTCCTTGAGGCAGGTACATCTACCCTCTGGTCACGTTGCCCTCTGCTGGCAGGACATGGGCACTGCGTGTGGAGAACAGCTGAGACAGACACTGTTCTCCCAGGTAGCCACACACCTGTTTCTGGGTAGGATGTGCTCCTGTAGCCTGGGTCTCTTTGCAGCTGGATCTCCTTCAGTGTGAATATTGACACATCTGTAGGGGAACAGAGAATTGCGTGAGATTGTGAACAAACTAAAACTCCATGCCCGCACAATACTTCAGGAAGACTCCAAACACATGTATGTGAATACAGGCCAGGTGCTCTGGGGATACTTAGGGGTGCACTGCACCCCCAGACAGACCTCAGTGCACCCCCAGTTGTCTCCATATATCCAAATGTCTGCATAGTATTTATTACGTTTTTTTAAGATGTGACTGTTTTGTGCCCCCCGTGGATTGCAGCTGTACCCCTCTGTATTTTCTCCTGGCGCCAGGCCTGTGTGTATACATCTGTGTGTGTGTGTGTGTGTGTGTGTGTGTGTGTGTGTGTGCATGTCCGCATGCCGGACTCAGCCAGAACCCTTTTTGAGATTTCTGGAATACGTCAGGTCTTCTAGCTGCTGATTGGGGTGGAGTGCACTGCATTCGGTTTAACCATAGCATTCTGGATCAAGTGAGCACTGACTCTCAATCCACAGTGAAGCCTACTGCTAGGCCTCAAAGCCCCGGGCCCCGGTGACTCTGTAGTCCAGCTCCAGACACTCACTCTCTGGCAGCGTGTGTACCCGCATTCCAAGGCTCTTGAAGTAAGGCTGCTTCATGGACTCATCCGCTGAGATCCTTTTCTTGGACTCATACTTGGGGGGAAAAAACAGGGAGCAAATCATAAACATACATCTAATATGTCACCCAAGCTAAATAAACTGTGACAACGTCCAAATTCAACTTCAATTCTGAAAGTAAATACATTCAATACTGTATAATTAGTTCGCTAAACAGGGAAATGGCTGGTCTGCATCCTCTTGGTCAGTTTTGGTCCTGTTCCAGCGAGGAACATGAACATGTCTGAATGTGGGAATGTCCTGTGAGAAAACACGAGAATATGAAAGCACAGTTCCTGAGACAGCTGAAAGTGACTGAAGTCAGGCGTGTAAAACTTACTTTTAAAAACATTAGTAAGAGGTCAATCCCCTCAGTGTCCAGCCTGTGAAGGGGTGAAGAGAGAGGGAGAGAGAAGTAAAAACAGAGAAAGAGAGACGGGGTGGAGGGATGGAGAAAGAATGAGAAAAAGAGGGACCGGTGTCAGTACTATCACGACTGGCTGTGTACTCAGTCCCAAAACAGGAAGATGAAGGTCATGTCACACTGTAAACAGACTACATATGTAGTCACAATATTTTATTCCATACCTCAATTATATTTTTTTCAGGTTTCAGATGCAACTTGTGTGTATGTGTGTGTATGTGTGAGTGCTGCTTAATGTGGGTAGGTGTACATATGTGTGTGTACGTGAGCATATATGGTGTGCATGACTGTGTACATACACGTGTGTGTGTGTGTGTGTATCTCTCCCTCTCACACTCACGCACATACCTTGGTGCATGGTTGATGAGGGGCTGGGCTTTGTATTTAGGGAAGTTGTAAGATTTAAATTCTTCAATGGAGGTTATCCCTGGCCATGTCTCCTCTGTGGGAGTGCCTGCAGTGGAAAAAAAAATTAACAGTGAGTGAGTGTGGTCTTTTCAGTTAACACATAGTCAATGTGCTCCCTATATTTAACACTGGGTCAGTTGGAAATAAGGTGTGATCCCTCTCAGGTACACCAGGGGGCGTTAAAGCCTGCCTGATAAGCCTGGGGAGCTCAAAATGAGCTAACATGGGTCTTCATAGTGAGGGAGAGAATGCCTGCCTCTTAATCATTCACATGAAAAGATAATTAGAAAACATGACATTTACAAATACTACCAATTAATTATCAGCTGTGTAAAACAAGTGAAACTAAAAACAACTTCAGTAATGATACATGCTTGAGGAAAACAGAAGGACACCTTGTGTTTTAGAGTTCTGGAAGTAGGTCCTTGAAATTACTCCACACATGTCATCGCCTTTAATTTATGCTGTAATCCACCTATTCTAATTCTCAGTCTGCTCACTCTGTTGAGCTCTGGAGTTTTAGCATTTCATACTGAACCTGCGGCTCACACAGTTTGCCGCATGTATGTAGTCTCTTTGACCTGAGAGACCGCAGCTGTGACCTTTGACCTGTGACCACGGCAGAACTCACCGAGCATTCTGAAGACCAGGTGCAGCTCGTCATCCACAGTGGACCCAGGGAACAGGGGCCTGCCCGAAGCCATTTCGTAAAAGATGCACCCCACTCCCCTGAAAGCAGAGACAGTGTCACCAGTCATGTGACCTGGAGCAGGACTGCTTCACTACACACAGGATAGAGGACACACCCTGAAGATCTTTTAGCTGTGAGTTGGACATGAAGAAAAACCGAACAAAATGTGTCGACCAACCAAGAGGCACTAAACCCTCAGTTAACCCATCAGAGTCATGTAACTGAGGATGGATCTCTCACCACATGTCAATCTGGGTGGAATACTCGGAGGAGCCCAAGAGGACGTCTGGGGGGCGGTACCACAGTGTCACCACCTCGTTGGAATACGTCTTCGTGGGAACGGACTTGGCCCGGGCCAAACCTGGACAAAAAAAAAAAAAAGAAAAGAAAAAGACTTCACTTGTGTCTCACTGGCGCTGCTGAGTATGTGTGCAGAAGAAACAATTCTACCATGTAGTTTAGTGTGGGAGACACAGGCCAGTTATGGAGGCTGAAGTCCACTCTCAAATTTCCCTGCTTAAGGCCAGCACTGCCTGTGCCCTCTTACTTAAAAGTTTAGGTGTTTGCTTTGTTTCGTGTGCCTTTTACTACTCTCAACATGACTTCACGCACTGATCCAGGATCAGGCAACCCTAACCCTAATTCCAGTCACTATATGAAAGGTGAGCCATGGTGCTGAAACTGGGGAGGGGGGGGTCTCTGTGGGGTCCCTCACCAAAGTCGGCCAGTTTGAGCTCTCCCCTGTCGTTGATGAGCAGGTTCTGAGGCTTCAGGTCTCGGTGAAGCACCTTCCGCCGGTGGCAGTAGGCCAGACCCCGAAGGATCTGGAGCAGGAAGATCTGAAGCGCAGAGAGAAAGAAACACAAAGAACTCAGATGGATTCTGGGAAATTCCAGGATCATCCACTTTTTTATTTTGTTTTTGGGTACCTACCACACAACACATGACAAATGGCAACCATATTCAAATGATATTCAAAACATACCTGTCATTACAGCCAAGTGGTGATGCTATTACAGCTCTGATGTTGTCACAACTCTTTAGTGTTGTCATTATGGCTTTGCAGTAATGCCGTTACAGCCATGCAGTAATGTACTAAAAGCCCTGCCGTAATTCTGTTACGGCCGCTGCTCGATTGGCATGACCTACCTTCACATTGTGCATGCTCATGATGTTCCCACAGTCATCCATGTACTGCTTCAGGTCCTTGTCCTGCACAGGAAATTTGTGTCAGACAGGAAATTACTTCATAAGGAACCATGTATACATACAGCCAATCAGACTTGTGTGCATGCATGAAGCCCCTCCCCCTGTAATGGCCAATAAACTGGAAGAAGATGGGGGGTGACGTGCTTCTCACCAGGTATTCAAAGACCAGTGTCAGGGACTTGTCTGTGTGGACGATGTCGTGCAGCGTCACGATGTTGGCGTGCTTCAGGTCCTTTAGCAGTGACACTGGCAGGAAGAGAGAGACAGAAAGGTCAGGTTCTGTCGAGACTCGTCAGGACGGGATCAGGTGGCAGCGTGTGGGAGCAGGTAAAGGGCTCACACTGCTTGCAGCACTGACAGATAAAAGACGAGCTTGTGACAGGTGACAGGTGAGATGGGCGTGCGAGGTGTGCAGGTGAGGTCACCCCCCTCACCTTCCCGGATGGCGGTGCAGGGGGCCCCCTCCTCGTGCTCCAGCCGAATCTCCTTCAGCGCCACCAGGTTGTCTGTCAGCTTGCTCCTCCCCTTAAAGACAGTGGCGTACGTCCCCTGCAGACAGAGAGGGAGGAGCTTCACCTCACCTTATATTATTATTACATTACATTACATTACATTGCATTACATTGCATTGCATTACTGTCATTTAGCCAACACTCTTATCCAGATAGACTTGCATAGGTTACTACTTTTACATGTTATTCATTTATACAGCTAGATATTTACAGAGGCAATTCTGGGTTAAGCACGTGGCCCAAGGGCACAGCAGCAGTGCCCCAATGGCGAATTGAACCAGCAACAATTTTGGTTACAAGCCCTGCTCCCTACCACTATGCTACACTGCAACCCGTTGTCTGTATTAACACTGATTTTAAATGATCTGGAGCAGCCTCGCTGCTGCTTGACATTTAACTCACATATCTATCCTGAGGCACAACAAGCCCTCATTTGACAGGTAGGTGCTCTTTAAAGGGCCAGGCCCTTGTGCTTTCACACCTGCCTGCCTGACCTCACGGTACACCGAACCACTTTAACTGATCCATAATGCTCAGCCAATGAGCACTCTTCTTTCCTCTTCCCATTACATTACATAACTTCATTTAGCAGACGCTCTTTCCCAGAGCTACTTCCAAATAAATGCATCACGTTGCTAAGAGCATTAAACCATTTCACACTTGGATAGACTTGAATAGACTAGGACTGTTTATTCTACAGGCTAAGATTCGTAACTGTCGCCCTGTAAATGTACTATAAACTCTTTCACATTGTTGCTTGCTTATTCCTGTTTTAATGCTGATGTTTGTGCTTCTTATACGCACTATTTTGCCTCGAGTGTCTGCTGCATACATACATAAGTTTACATGGAAATGTAAGTACATATAAGTGTGTGAAGTACACGTGACTGGTGTGCCTTGCAGGTGAAGTGTGGGTGAGTGTGTGTGCTTTTCAGGTGAAGTACAGGTGAGTGTGTGTGTTCCACAGATGGAATGCATATGTGCATACATTGCAGGTAAGGTACAGGAGTGTGTGTGTGTGCTGCAGGTGAAGTACAGGTCTGTGTGTGTTGCAGGTGAAGTACAGGTGTGTGTGTATGTGTGTGTGTGTGTGTGTGTTTTGTAGGTGAAGAACAGGTGCGTGTGTGTGTTGCAGGTGAAGTACAGGTGTGTGTGTGTGTTGCAGGTGAAGTACAGGTGTGTGTGTGTGTGTGTTGCAGGTGAAGTACAGGTGTGTGTGTGTGTGTGTTGCAGGTAATGTACAGGTGTGTGTGTGTGTGTGTGTGTTGCAGGTGAAGTACAGGTGTGTGTGTGTGTGTGTTGCAGGTAATGTACAGGTGTGTGTGTGTGTGTGTGTGTGTTGCAGGTAATGTACAGGTGTGTGTGTGTGTGTGTGTGTGTGTTGCAGGTGAAGTACAGGTGTGTGTGTGTGTGTGTTGCAGGTAATGTACATGTGTGTGTGTGTGTGTGTGTGTTGCAGGTAATGTACAGGTGTGTGTGTGTGTTGCAGGTAATGTACAGGTGTGTGTGCGGCAGTAGGACACAGCTGGACAATCTGACCTCTCCCAGCTTGTCTAGCTTGATGTAGGTCTCCAGCTTCCCGAATCCAATCTCTGACTAAAACACAAAAGAAAGAGCAGAATTAACAAGCGCACTGTTCCTTTCAGGGCCAGACAGGGTGGTATCCACAGAACTAACGCTTATCACAGTGTAACACGCGTCTGCGATGTGCTCACCACCACAGATATTTGGAACTAATTTCATTTTTGCTCAGAGTAATTTGTCATGTGGACAGGTCATCTGACAAGTGAAGACAGGGTGGTAGTGCATTTCACTGCCCAGCAGGGGGTGCTATTTCACTGTCTTTTGCAGACAGGCACCATGAGGGGAAAGCCAGGGGGGCAAAATGAGGAGCAGCAAGAGCAGACAGAGGCAGGCAATTCAAATGCAAAATATGGCAACAAGGAGAGAGAGAGGGAGAGAGAAAAGGAAAGCAGGGGAGACAATGCGGGACACGGTGTACCATCTCCTCATAGTGCCACACGTTTTCCAACACAACAACTGCCACAACACCAGAAATAAAAACCCTAAGCTGCTTATTTAACACATCTTCCCCGTATTCCATCAGACTGATAACATAAAAATGGAAATGTTATGAATATCTTGAAAACAAATGTCGTACAAGGAGTATATTGTTTTAGCTTGTTTAATATGTGATTGGCTGGCTCTGACTATAGCAATGGATCCACTGTGCTGTGTGGTATGTGATAGGCTAATTCTGCCTATAGCAGTGGATCCACTATGCTGTGTGGTGTATGATTGGCTAATTCTGCCTATAGCAGTGGATCCACTGTGCTGTATGGTATGTTGTTGGCTTGCAGCAGCAGATACCAGCCTTTTGCTGTGTATGGATATCTTTTCCCACTGAAAATATTTTCTGAATCTGTTAGTACCTTCCAGAGTGATTGGATTAATGCTACAGATTAAATAAAGAACAGTTAACCAAAATGCATCATTCTATATCATTCTCTTCCATTCACCTAAAGTTTGCAAATGAATATGTTTCATACAAATAATGATACGAGCTATATACATATGAATTGGGTTTAATCATCTTACTGGCTTACTCCCAAGCAAAAACTGATTTTCGTTCGTATCATAGCACAGAGACCGCTCTGGCGAAGGCAGCACATGCACTCCGACTGAGTACAGATGCAATTAATGCATCAGTTCTTGCGCTTTTACACCTGAGTGGGACATCAGAAAAGACAGAACTGAAAAGAGGGAGAGAACTTTGCTTTTTACACCCGAAAGCTGTGGAAGACTATCACAATACATCAGACCTCTGCCATCAGCCGACATCTTCAAAACACAGCTGAAAGTTTAGGATGCATTTTCACCAGTATATTAATTTTTATTACGGATTTAATTTGACTTTACTGTATTTTTAATTACATATTATCTTCCTCAAAGTGCTATATAAATACAATTATTAAAGTGGCAGCAGTGATTCCCTTGATTGTTTCATAGTGCAGAGTAATATTGGAGATAACCGATCACATCCTTCTTTTGGTCAGATACCCTCACTGCTAATGTACATCCTGAAGAGCCCTTATTAAATGTGTTTCAGTATTCTGTGTTCCGGAAATCCATTATCCTGCTGGAACCAAGAGCAAATTGCCAACATGCTCTTATTCAAGTATTGTAAGCTCTGTCCGCTGGCAAACCTCTCCCACTTTTATCCCTTTAGGTGTTAATTAAATAACCATCTTAACAGCGGTGATCACAATTTTCCCTCCGTGATTTTTCCCTCCAGTAGGCAGACACATTAGTCTGCTGTGAATGCTAAAGGAAAGGAATAAAAAATATGAGTGCATGGTCCGAAGTAATTTTCCATAACAGTGAAAGCCTACAAAGTACGACAGAATCCAAATACCACATGTAACCTGCGTTCTTAAATTTACTTTTGCTGCCTTATCAAGGTTTTGATGTCAGCAACTTCATTGAATGGATCCTAATAGATAAAGATCCTAAAGATCCATTACATGTGAGGGCAAGTGGGGTAGAGTGACCGTGGGTGCAGAATGTGGGTGTGTCTGTGGGGCAGTGTGACTGTGGGCGTAGCAGTTTGTGTGTGGGCAGGGCACTGTTGAGGGGCGGAGCACCATGGAGGGGGCGGAGCAGTGTGGAGAGGGCGGGGCAGTGTGGAGAGGGCGGGGCACACTCACCAGTGATGCCCTGCGTGAGCGCCGGCTCAGGGGCTGGTCGAAGCGGAGGCTGTTCAGCTGCAGCTTCTCCAGATAATCGTCAGGAATCCGGATATCGGCCGGCAGAGACAGACGCTTGTTCAGATCCTGTAAAACACACACATACGCGTGCACACACACACACTCAGGTACAGCTATTGTTGAAAGCTGCATTTTGACAATCAATATATGTTTGCCTCATACAGCTATCTTTCTTGAAAACTCTTTTTTGCCGAGGCCATATTTCATCACAGTTGCACTGTTCATTTTACCTCAAACTCACATTTCACCTGTATGGATCATCATCAGAGCCACATTCAGCCTGCTACCTGTACACCTGTACAGCTGTACACAGTCCATCTTGCCAGGATGAGAAACTCACTCACATTCACAACCATGTCCAATATTTGTCTTGAGCAGCACTAACCTGATTCAGGGCTGAAATATTGCCTGTTCATCTTAACTATTTGATATTACTTTATTCTTATTTGACCTCAGAGTTTTTTGCATAAGTTTTTATTATATAATTTCTTGTCATTATTTAATTTATAGTTATTGTTATTGGCTTACTGAGGTACAGGTACATGCTTTTGGCAACACAAACTTCTATAAACTGTGAGGCAGAGAGGCAGGGCTGCGGTAATGGTCTCTCTCTCTCTCCCTCTCTCCCTCTCTCTCTCTCCCACACACACACACACACAGACCACAGTCGGACCCTTCTATTTAAACAGCAAAACACACATACGCAGCTGCTGAAGAGGAAGTGGTTTAGCATGAGGCAACATACTTTAACAGCCAAGGGCTGCAGTGACGCTACCGCGCAGCCATTTCCTCAGAGACCTGACCTGCAACACACAGCACCAACACACAGACCCTGACACACACCTCTAACACAGACACAGAGAACACACACTCTCCATCCTCATACAGACACACAACGCACTCCCCACCCTGCTACAGAGAGCACACACTCACTACCCTGATATAGACACACAACACACTCCCCACCCTGCTACAGAGAGCACACACTCTCCACCCTGCTACAGAGAGCACACACTCTCCACCCTGATACAGACACACAACACACTCTCTACCCTGCTACAGAGAGCACACACTCACCACCCTGATACAGACACACAACACACTCCCCACCCTGACACGCAAAACATACTTCTTCCTGCTACAGAGAGCACACACTCTCCACCCTGCTACAGAGAACACACACTCTCCACCCTGATACAGACACACAACACACTCTACACCCTGACACACAAACAGACAACACACTCTCTACCCTGATACAGAAAGCACACACTCACCACCCTGATACAGACACACTACACACTCTCCTGAAAAGGTGACAGGTGATGCTTTCACAGTTCCATCGGTGACAGTGGTATTCAGAACGCTCTAAACAGCAGCCATCTAACCCATCCTCTCTTTCCAACACACACCCACGTGGCAGATTCAAACATGAGCGTAGCACCAAACAAATGCTGTGATAAAAATGGGAAGCTGGGCTGTGTTCACAGAAGCTGGTAGGGATGTCTTCACCCAAGCCTGGTTAAAGCACACAGTAACATCATCAGCCCTTGCTTGTGTCTCAGGGGCGTTGCTAGTAACGCCCACTCACTAGCTTGTAAGTAGGCGTTAAGACAGTAAAAGACTGTAAGACAGTATAAGAATATGAGAACTCCAGAGAGTGGCAGTGCACCTCAGTGATTAATAAATTAATTTGTGGAATTAATGTCAACTTGGCGGTTTCTGTCACGGTTCTCTTTGTACCTGTGCGGATAAAAGAACAAGCAACATCCCCCAAGAGGGCACAAAGTGCAACTGCCAACATTCCACGCAGTTTTGAGTCACCCTTTTAACAAACGTACAGTAACGTCTGTAAGAACTCTTAAAAAGGCAGACTGTTTCACCCCCAGAGGTGGGGGGGGGGCAGAGTGACCCACCTCCATGGAGATTCGGCGGTTGGTCCTGTTCCTCAGGCACACGCCCATGGGGGACTGGACCTCGTCGGATGACGTCCCTGACGCCTGGTCGCTCTCCCCGTCCGAGCCCATCTTCAGGTTCTCGTGCACAATGTCTGCGGAGGAGGACAGGGCATCAGAGATCAGGACGTAAGGCAGACATTAAATTACATTACAGGCATTTCGCTGGCGCTCTTACCCAGACTGACTTACACAGGTTCCAGTATTCACATGTGATCCACTTATACAGCTGGATATTTACTGTGGCAATTGTGGGGTAAGTACCTTCCCCGCGGGTACAGCAGCAGCGCCCCAGTGGGGAACAGAACTAACAACCCTTTGGTGACTACAAGCCCTGCCCCTTACCACTATGCTACACTACAGCCCATTCAGCCGTCCGATGAGGAGGGAGAGAGGGAGAGAGCAGGATGGAAGAATGGGTGAATGAAACCCAGACTCATCACTTGAACGTGACCTAAAATGATCTCTAGACATGTGACTGCTGGACTGCAATCATCTCTGCTCCATCTCCCCAGCAGGTTTATGAGGCTTATATACCTTATGACTGCTTCGGCTGAGGATATTACCATGGCGATATCAGAGCATAACTGCCATTCAGAAAAAAAGTATTTAACACTTTGAGTGCTGGACTAATTATACCTTTTAGTAATGACGAATGATGAAGTGTTAATACTGGGAGTGATAGAGGAATGAAGTACAGCTCAAAGGAAGGACTCTCCACTTGTACCCTGCAGTCCAACACAATGGGGCATTTCTGGGTGCTGCTGGCAGATGTCAATGGGATTTCTGAGGGGTTACATCAGCCCCAGAACAGCGGGTCTCTTTCAGAAAGCGTGTGAGAGTATGAGTGTGTCACTGTTTGTTGTGTACGAGTACGTGGGTTTGTGGGAATGCCAGTGTGTGCGTGTGTACAAGTTTGTATCTGATGGAAATGATGAATGAGATCTTTCAGAGGAGAGTGCAAGCCAAGAGAAGCAGTGTGCGCACACACACACACACACACACACACACGCGCACACACACACACACACACACACACACACACACACACACACACACACACACACACTTACTTTTAGCTTCTAGTGGTGGCAAAAATAACAAGCTGCATAGGAAAGCACACTCTCTTAAGAGAAGAGAGGAAATGATGTAGCTGCAAGATTCTAAATAGTGTTTAGAGAGCAGACTCCAAACCTTCTACAGCCATTTCCCCGCCTCCTCTAAGTCTATTGCCCCAGCCCTTCTGTTCTATTGCCCCAGTCTTCTGTTCTACTGCCCCAGCCTTCTGTTCTACTGCCCCAGCCTTCTGTTCTACTGCCCCAGCCTTCTGTTCTATTGCCCCAGCCTTCTGTTCTATTGCCCCAGCCCTTCTGTTCTATTGCCCCAGCCTTCTGTTCTATTGCCCCAGCCTTCTGTTCTACTGCCCCAGCCCTTCTGTGTGTATTGCTCCATTCCCTCAGCCTCTCATCCCTGACACACACACACACACACACACACACACACACACACACACACAAACACAGGTACGGCACTACCCCATACACTAGTGCTGTCCCTGGTGAATGAATTCCTATAAAGTTCAACTCCAAAGCTGTTCTGAGTTCAGCATTACTTGAGACTGCAAATTGCAAATTAGCTGTTGTATAATACCCATAACCTACGGCCTCTTGGGGCTTATTGCTTAAAAAGTGCAGGGTGTAGGGTGTGAGGTAGAGAAATTTAGGGTATAGACTATAGGGTTTAGAGTCTGTAGGGTGTAGTGTTTGAGGTAGAGGAATATAGGGTATAGGGTGTAGGGTGTGAGGTAGAGAGGTAGCGAGTATACAGGAGATCCCAGCCCCCTGAATCTCACCCAATCGGCTGCCGTTGCGGGGCATGGCCATGAAGGAGCCCAGGCTGCCCCCGATGACGCTGTGGGGGCGGCGCAGGGGCGTCTTCTTGAAGGAGCCGGTGTACTGGTGCAGGAAGGAGTGCATGCTATGCGAGGTGGGGGGGCGGCCGTTCCTCACGATGGGCTCTGTGAAAAAAACAGCGTCACTCAGCCAATCAAACACCGCACACACTGAGGAGAGGAGAAAACAAAGAGCTCAAACAGCAGCAACACTTTCCCTCTCACTGTCTCACTCTCTCTCCTGCCCCAACCCACTCACCACTCCAGCTCTCTCACACACTGACACACACAAACAATCACCACTCCAGCTCTCTCTCACACACACACACTGACACACACACACACAAACACACAATCACCACTCCAGCTCTCTTTCTCTCTCACACACTGACACACACACACACACACAATGACCACTCCAGCTCTCTCTCTCTCTCTCACACACACTGATACACACACACACACAATCACCAGTCTAACTCTCTCTCTCACACACACACACACACAATCACCACTCCAGCTCTCTCTCTCACACACACACACAATGACACACACACACACAATCACCAGTCTAATTCTCTCTCATACACAAACACACACACACACACTATGTTACTATGCTTATGTGTGTATTTGTGTGTGTGTGTGTATGTATGTGCTTTTATGTATGGTGTGTGAGCATGTGTGCGTGTATGTGACCTGTGCACATGTATGCGCACGTGTTTGTGTGTGTATTGTGTGTGTGGGTGTGTGTGGGTGTGCATGTGTGCACGCGTGTGTTATCCTACTTGCATCATATGTGTACAGTAGAATAGAGTCTGCTCACAGCCAAGATGAACTCCAATCCCTGCCATCAGCATGAGAGCTTTAACCGAGTGGAATCAGGGACACCAAATCTGTCATTTCAGTAAGCTTCTCAAACGGCTTTCAGACTGGTCATTTAATATGGACTTTACACAGCGCTGTCATGAACTTCAGCACCACAGTACGACACGCAATCAGCCCAAGTCCACCGTGATGGCTCAGAGAGACATTCTGTTGCCCAGAGACAGTGCCTGGTTGACCTGTGAGTCCAGTTTCGCTTCCAGATCCAGCTCGCTATAATTAATCTGAAAGGATTTCTGTGCAAGATATGTTACTCACTTCAAAGTGTTCTAATTCTACTCCATTCGCAAAAGCTCCACAATCAGCTTTTTGAATAAAGACGCAGCTAAACAGTCCAAACATGTTACTTACTGCCTCCCATCAGTGAAATGGTGTTACTCTTCTGGAAACATTTTCATACCACCTAAAACCTCACCACAGTATGAAAAGCTGTTCAGAGGCAAGCTGGCAAACAGCATCCTCGCCGTCCGTAAGGCTATTACCAAACTGTGAAACTGCAGAACATCCAAAAAGAAATATGCATTTTAATTAGAAGTGGACGGTGCTCTCATTTCAGTGTAACAAGTGGGTTGTAATATTGCTGTGTAGCATAAACGAGAGTGACAGGTGGGCCCCTCCACTATGTCTCAGGCTGAGACCTCCGATTTCTACAGGTGTTTCTCTAACTGTCATGGCCTGCCGGTGTGGACGCACCGCATTGGTCTGAACCCCAGCTGAACGCAGCAGGACCCAGCCTGCATCCCTGGGAAACCGCATGAACTACTCTCAGCAGGTCTCTGCTGTAAGGGAGCTGTGGAAAATATAACTTAATACTGGAACCGTTCATTACGTTATTAAATTACATTATTGTCATCTAGCAGACGCTCTTATCCAGAGCGACATAAATTCATTATAAATTTTACGTTATCCATTTATGTAGTCGGATATTTACTGAGGCAGTTCTGGGTTAAGTACCTTGCCTGAGGGTACAGCAGCAGTGCCCCAGCAGGGAATCGAACCGGCAACCTTTCACTTACAAGCCCTTCTCCTTCTCATTACGCTACACTACAGCCCATTCAGCCATCCGATGACGAGGGAGAGAGCAGGATGGAAGAAAAGAAAGCTGTGACAGCGAAGAAGCTAGAGAGAAGAGAAGGAAGTGATGAAGGGATGAAGGATGGGAGAGAGGGAGAAACAGGCAGACAAAGGTGGAGACAGGGAGAGGGAATGATGATGAGCAAGAGATAGATGCATTATAGAACACAAGGAGAAACGTCTGAGATCGTGTCCAGCAGCGAACACCATGGCAATGTCTGCAAACACCATGGAAACTTGTAGCAAACGCCACCAGTCACAGAGGAACTTAAGACTGCAGTGCATAAGCGTATTAACCAGCTGAGCATCCTCTGTGTGTGAGTGTGAGCGTGAGCGCGAGTGTGTGCGAGACCAGCTGCTCTAAAGTCTCTCCCTGCTCTCTTCCTGAGTGTGGGACTCAGCGTCGCTGTGGATTCTGGGGTCTGCAGGGACCCCAGTGATATCAAGGGCTCAGTTGCCAAGCAACCACACCGCAGGGACCTCGCTGTGAGGTGTGGGCACGCTGTGGGCTGGCGCTAATGACCCCGAGGATCCGCCGAGTTACAGCAGCGTACGGAGGTGGATCGCGCAGGACAACCTAACGGACAATCCCCCGGGCTGAGTCACAGTGGCAGTGTCACACGCTCTTCAGCACCGACAAACACATGCCACCATCAGCCCTTCTCTCTACACACAGCAACATGTGACACACCAGAACACGCCGGGTCACATGACATGCCTTCTCACCCTCTGCTCCAGGAACACTCCTTTTATGGTTCTGTGTTCTAGAACGCCAGAGTCAGCTCCCTGTGCTGGTCACATGAAAGGCCCAAGTACCCTGTCTCTATGTACATACTTTACATGCTCTGCTTTTTGACTTATTTGACATTGGCCATTTCCATCTGGACGAATTCAGATTAAACGCCTTGCAGCACCTTGTTCAGGGTCAGGGAAGGAACCCAGAGGAAGGTCTCAGGTCAGAATAAGGTTAGGGGTTTGCACACATAAGGCTGGGTAGCAGTGTAACATAATGGGAAGGAGCAGGGCTCGTAACTACAAAGGTTGCTGGTTCGATTCCCTGCTGGGGCACTGCTGCTGTACCTTTGGGCAAAGTTCTTAACCCACAACTGCCTCAGAAAATATCCAGCTGTATAAATGGATCACATGTAAATACTGTAACCTATGTAAGTCGCTGTGCATAAGACCGTCTGCTAAAAGACAATAATGCAATGTAATGTAATGTTAGGGCCAGGGTGCATGTGTGTGGGTATGTGTGTGTACATCTTCATGGGAAAGGCTGCAGCCCAGGTCAGTGAGGCGAGGGGTCGGAGGTCGTGGAGGAGGAACCCACCGCTGTCCATGCTGCTGCTCTCCTCCACGGTCATCTGCTCGGCCAGCTCGGACAGTGACTCGTCGATGGTCTGGCTCCCGCGCAGCGTCAGGGAGAGACGCCGTCTGAACCTCTTCATCCTCTCCATTGCTGAGGAAGAGGAAGATGAGGGGGGGTCACAGTCACAAACACAACCCATCCCCCTGAAGCCCCAATACAGGTTCACCTGTAAACATTCTCCCTCCAGCCTGTTAAACTCAGTACAGTTGTAACTGTTAAAGTCAGTACAGTTATTAATCCAGTGAAGACTGTCCTTGGGCCCCACACACACGCGCTCACACACACACACACACACACACACACACACACACACACACACACACACACACACACACACAGGATGACTCTCCACTGTGCTTTAGACTCAAAGCTGACGATGATTCACTTAGCTGGGAGAGCTCTGCAGAATTCACAGGACTCAGAAAATTCCGGAATAAAAGGCCTTTGATGAATTCTTAATGATGCACAGACACACAGCTCCCCGCATGCACAACACACTCTCTCTTTCCTATAGCCAGGACCTTTCGCAGCCAGAGCATCATGGGAAATTTCTTCATCTTCCACTTTCATTAATAAATCAAACCAACCACAGTACAGTCAGGAACAGCGATATATTAGAAACATATGCATGAACATATACCCCTTTCACATGACACATGTATGAATTTGAGTGAATGAATATGAGTTTATTGAGTGCCTCCTGTGTTTTTGTTCAAGAAGTTTACATGAAGTTTAATCCTCTAAGAAATAGCCTTCATCACGAGCAGTAACTCTTACGGTTAAATGGAATATGAGGGTAACCAGGTGCGCCTGAATGTAGTGTTTGTATTTCTATATGCTCCATCTCTGATCCCAGTACCCATCAGTGATACACCTTCAGGGACCCACACTCGTTTCCTCTCTAAATAGGGCCCCTAACAAGATGCTCTGAGAGCAGAATGCCACCACTCTGTGTGCTTAAAAACCCTTTCAAATGCGGTGCACAAGATAAATCTGTCCTGAGGGAAACTCTCTCCTCTTGATCTGGATTCCTGGCCTGGTTTTGTTCAGGCCCTCGTTAGGGAATTGATCTGGTTTCCATATTCTGCTACCCAAAGCAGCAGAGAACAGGACTAGGGGTTTTACTCATTTATATATTCATCTAAAAGTGTGTTGACTATGTCAAGCATATTATTATAGTGGGCTGACACTCAGTGTCTCTCAATACTTTACTTAATGTTTATTAGCAATTATCTGAACCACAGTACACATGCATACACACATACTAAATGCAGCTTTCACCCCGACAATAAAGCAATTCAACTGCATAAAGCAGCATAAATCAGATATATACAAGTATATACAAGTCAGGCATACTACGACTGCACATCATTCTGAATGGGAATATACACTCTGTGAAGGAAAAGACCTCTGTCAGGAACAAGGAACCAAACAGTGTGGAGCAGCGGTCAGAGCAGCAGTGTGGAGCAGTGGTCAGAGCAGCAGTGTGGAGCAGTGGTCAGAGAGAAAGAAACTATGAGACCAATATGGCCAACAGAGAGAGGGTATAACAGGCATACCCCTGCATAACCACACACATGCCCGCTTGCATAAAAACACACATGTACACACAAACACAGACACACACACACACACCAACACATACTCTCTCTCACTCGTTCACACTCACACAAGCATGCACACGCACACACACAGAAAAACTCTCACCCGCATACTCTCACACGCACACACACACACACACACTCCTACACATACACACCCTTGTGAAAACAGACCACAGTATAAACACTCTGAACACAGGATAAACACAGTTTCTACATTTAAGCGGATCCTCCAAGCACCAGACTGTGCCCAAACCCAGCCTAAGGACAGTCATTTGATCTGAAACACAGCAGGGACAGTCGTCATAGTGATATCTGAAACACAGTGGAGACGGTTGCCATGGTAGGATCTGAAACACAGTGGAGACAGTCACCATGGTGACATATGAAATACAGTGGAGACAGTCACCATGGTGACATATGATGACGAGACCCCATCCAAACACACAGTGAGGGTGAAACAACCTGAACATGAGGTTCAGTGACTCAAAGTGAGGAATGACCAGGACTTTGATCTGGTCAAATGGCCTGACCGTTTGTCTTCCATGTCTCCATCTAGACAGCTGTAAAGGAAATATGTCTTTACCCCAGCCCCACTACAAAGGCACAAGAGTTGTCACACTGCTGACACATAGCAAACGCCACCTGACCCTTTGACCTACCCACATCCTTTCCACATCCTTGGGAAACAACTTTACTGAGCGAGTGACCAGCCTTCTGTCTACTGCCCTGAAGAGAGGCATATCCACAGAGCCAGTCATTCAGAGAGAGAGACATATTCACAGAGCCAGTCATTCAGAGAGAGAGACATATTCACAGAGCCAGTCACTCAGAGACAGGCACATCCACTTATCCAGCCACTCAGAGAGAAGCATATCCACCGAGCCAGTCAGTCAGAGAGAGAGGCAGAGACCAAGCCGGTCAGTCAGAGAAAGTCAGATACACAGAACCAGTCACATAGACAGAGGCAGAGCCAGAGACAGTCAGTCAAAGAGAAGCATATCCACAGAGACAGTCACTCACTGAGAGGTTTATTGATGCAAAGCATCCCTGACCAAGACAGACAAAAAAAGAAAATCACCCAGGGAGAGTGATTGGTTGGCTACAGCCCCTGACTGCATTCCAAAGTTACCCTTTAAGGCACACACCCAATAATATTAAAAAAACTCTGAAATACCTCTACCAATGAGTGGTACGGTATATAAGTGGAAGGTATAAGTGTTCTGTCATTTTCACACCAAAAAATGAAACATTTTGAGACACTTCTTCCCGAGAAAGGTGCTACACAGCAATCTTTTCAGGATTTTGAGAATGGATTTACCGTAATTTTAGCGATGAGGATGTGATTGGCAGATTCTAACACACACACACACACACACACACACACACACACACACACACAGCTTGGGAATACAGGAGAGGCGACTGCACAGTGGCGGTCTGCCCTATTGCAAGCATCACACAACAAACGGAAACACTACAATCACACCTGCATTCATCGCCGTGGCACTTCACAGCACTCACGTTAACCCTTCACAGACCACCGCCTCAGGGACATCGGCCTAACTAACAGTTACTTAACTGGGTAAGTAGAAAAAGCCTGCAACCTCTCTCTTTCTCTCTCTCTCTCTCTTGATGCAGTACAGGACAAGAGAAGAACGCGTGGTGCTCTGGCTGAGACTGTCCCTCGCCTCTCCTTTTCACGCTATTCACAAGAACAGGGAAATGAAGACACTCTTTCATCACTCCGGAGGATCATGTGCTTTCATGGAAAACACAGCAGGCCAGACAGAGACAGTGTGAACACTGCCGGCCATTGAAGTCTTCATCTGTCTTTGGAATAGCTCCCCTGGGACTTGGCCATAAATCTGCGAGCAAACAGTTGATCCAAAATCCTTAAAAGAGTATTTCTGTAGCAGTAGCTAATTAGCTAGTTAGCTCGACAACATTATTTGGCAAATCAATAAAAAAACTAAGTGAAATATAGCACTAGCTTACAGAATATGATGTGCAGATTCTAAAGTCTTTTTCTATGAATGGGTTACCATGCAAGCATTAACCATTCACTTCACACCATCTATTTAGTTAGCTAGTTCATTTTTACTGTTGTTAGTCTTTTCTTCTTTTTGCAATTTTACTTATCTAGCAAGCGATCAAACCTTTCTTCCACCATGAAAAAGCATTCACAGTGATTTGTCGTACAGAAATAGTTGTGTTAGTTATCTAGGTTCCTGTGACTTCCATCTGTGTTAGGAAAGATGAAGAGTGAAACCTAAAAGTTGAATAAGTCAAGAAAAAAAGTAAATATCACAGTTCAGCAAAGGTCTCCACACCTTCTAATTGTCACTTTTGTTCTTCTGTTCATCCTGCTTTATCAAGTTGCTAGGCAGCAAATGAGGCATAAATTGCAGCACAAAAACAGCTAATTCAGGGATTAAATTTGAACACGCTTGACAATATTCATTGCACCCCTCCACAATAAGAAAGCAATCGAATTATAAGGCAGCCAGTGGAAGAAGCACTCTTTTAAAGATCCCTTTGTGTCTTCAGAGAGGACAGAAGGAGCCAGGGGAGGACAATAGGAAGTGACATATCCCAGCAGTCCTGATAGAAGCCGGTGGAGCCTGGCAACAGCCACATACTAATTACTTTAGCTTTCACGTCTACATCTGCTTACTGTCTCCTAACATACTGTTCTGTGTTAAATTTACAAATGTCAAGGGGGTGAGAGCATCGTATTGCTGGGTGTTCAGGTAAAAGTGAAATAATTTCATTACGTCAATGTCATTTAGCAGACACTCTTATCCAGAGTGATTTACATACATACAGTAGGTTTCAATTTTATCCATTTATACAGCTGGATATTTACCCAACTCTGGGTAAATATCCACCCAACCTTGCCCAAGGGTACAACAGCAGCACCCCAGTGGGGAACCTAACAAGCAACCTTTTGGTTATGAGCCCTGCTCTGTAAAACTACACCACTCTTCTTTCAATAGCCATGACTCCCATAATTCCACCTCTCCACCCTGCTCTCCACAGTACAGGGTTTAGATTCCAGACCTGCCCTCTCTGAGGAGTGATACAAGGACACACCTATAAAGAGATAAACCTGCAGCACACCAGCACAGACCTCTAATGGCTTTGATTAATGGCAACACTCGACATGGCCAGACAGGGGGCTATGTGTTAGCCGCATCTTGGGTATTATGATCCAAAGGGTGGGTGTAATTCCCCATATCTCTCCTGAAGAAGGACTCCAAGTAAACACTTCAAACCTGAGCTCCTCCCCTGATTACACAGCTGCATCTTATTGGTCACTCTAAATTCCAACACAGCCTATGAACATCAACACAGTGTTCTGCAACTGTGACTAGTCAAAACTTAGACAAGGTCTAACTGCTACTCCACACAGACACTAGGGCCTCCAAAAAAACAACATGCGATTAAAGCATTTGCTGTTTTTTCAGTGCGCTTATGTCTACACACCATTTGGGTCTGAGTTCTGTATTGTCTTTAATGAAGACAGGGATACACAATATTTACAAAGCTACGAGCGCTTGACAATTTCACACAACATACTTGGCAAAAAAAAGGGGCCAATATTTTAACAAAAACAAACAGGAGAGCACAGGACTTTAACAAAAATACTCACGGCAGAGTGCGGCTGGTCCTTTAGGGAAGAGCGAGTGAACCAAGCAAACACCAGCGCACCATCGTCACACACAGCGTCTGTGTGCTTTTAGCTCCTTCACAAAGCCCTGCATCACTAATGCACCATGGGGACAGAGGAATGGGGCGTCTTTCTGCTGCGCATATCATCTGCTTGTGACTGAAGGTCGGGCTTTCATCAGAAATAACCTCCGGTGCTATGCGGCCCTCTTTATTTACTTAAATCTGTTACGTAAGTCCCTTTCAACAATAAACCGGGGGAAAATAACAAAAAAAAGGCTACTCATGACGGAAATGTTAGCTAATGAGCAAGACTCCTGGTGACCACTGAAAGTGCGGAAAATGCTAGAACTGCCTCTCTACTTCTGCAGTATCCAAGCCTACAGGCTATAAAAGGCTACTGCAGCCTGTAGCCTGGCTTGCTCTCTCAGATGATTCGTGTTGCGAGCGCAGCTTGCGTGGAGTCCTTTTCTTAGTCATCTTACTCTCCTCTTGTGATTGTGAGGAGGCAGAGTGAGTGGGAGCTGGGCTCGTTTCCCAGAGGGCTGAGAGCTCCCACACGTCAGAGCCTCAGGAGTGACACACGGATCTGGGGAACGCGTAAATGCCACTGTGTCTCTATGTTAAATGTGACTAAAACCGTCATCTGCGTGCGGTTGGACACTGTTCCGCTCCACTGTTGCTGGCCAGACTGAGAAGATGACCGTATGGATTGGCCAGAGAGATAGCCGGTTATGACAGGATCTCCACAGGCAGTCTGACTTGGGGCATTTATCTTTGTGTCTTCTTGAGGGATGAGGGTCAGTTTTACAGTGTTAATTTATGGGGCAGTTCCCCTTGCGGAGCTGATAGCCGCTCATAATGGCAATAATTACCCTGAAGGGCCCGTTTAGGACCACTCAGAGCGCTGCGATCACAGAGCCGCCCCATTAGCATCACAAAAGCGCAGTAATTAGCATGCCATCGTCTGCGGGTTTCATCCGCAAAGCCAAGCACTTCACCCTCCACCACCTTCACCAAACGTCAGGGAAACGTCCCCCGCGGGGTCCCTCTTAAACGGGCAGGTGGTAAGGCCTTGCCGTCTGTCCCTCCTGTAACCGCCACGGCACACCGCTGACACCAGCGCAGCCGCGGACACGCTTCAATCCCCCTCTGTCTGTGCGCGCTGCAGATAAGAGGATGAGCGCAAACCCCCGTCGCTGCGGGGTTAACAGCCTCGCTCACACACAGCTACGCACACCAGTCAAGAGACCAACACAGAGGCCTCCGGGAGCAAACGATTACAAGGGCCCCTTTTCTACAGAGCAACCACGAAGGCATGAATGGTGGGGCTGAGAGAGAGAGTGTGTGTGTGTGTGTGTGTGTGTGTGTGTGTGTGTTGGGGGGGTTGGTGGATTATGCTCAGATCAGGCCACTAAGCAGCAATCTGCAAAGGGGGGGGGATGAAGGAAAGCCTTCACCTCCCCTAAAAACTGAATGTGAGTTTGTGTTAAAATGTCAAATGTTCAAGGGCCCTTTTTCCTCAATCCAATTCAAACCTACTAATAGCAGATCATTTCATCAAATGCATCCTAATCTGTTAGTTGTTAAACGTTTGCCCGTCTGTCATTGTAATTGTCTGGTATGTGAAGCCAGCGATTGGTTAGTTGACCACACCTGTCTGATCAGATACATTAAATACAGGTGTATGGATGCTGCTAGGAGACTCTTGTGAGCAGCTAAGTGGTGCTTGTGTCCAGGGCTTTTTTCTGGAGGTTTGTTCCTTCTGTTCTGTTGTTTTGCGAGACGCGTTGGCCAGCTTCCTCACAGGGGAACAGAGGGAATGGCGTGGGTAGATGGGAGGACTCAGGTCTTCCTGAGAGGGACACCCTGTTTTTCAGAGTAAACAGTAAAGCTCTTCCAGCAGGAGGTGGGGGGGGGAGGGGGGGAGTCCTCTCTAATGCCTAAAGTGTGGGCAGGACAGAGGGTTTGATTGGCTACGTCACTGAAGCATAGGCAGGGTGGACAATCTGATTGGCTGTGTAGCTGAAGCATGGACAGGACAGAAGATTTGATTGGCTGTGTGGCTGAACCACAGAGGAAGGAGACCCACCGAGCACTCCCCCCCTTCCTTTCCGTCATTCTCAGGGTACAGAAAGCTTCACAAATACTTAAATATAACGTACATTTAGGGCAGGAATAAGTCTTTTCATCCTTCTACCAAATTACCTGCCTTTCAAAAACCCTTTCACAACAGCTCTCACTTGCATAACAAATATGATTCAGATGTTCGCAGTTCACCTCCAGGAAAAAAAAATCATTATCTGGCAATATCTGCTGATTTAAAGGGCTTGTGAGTGTAATAGCCCCAAATGCTGTCCTAGTGTTACGCAAGAGTATTTATCCTCTTCATTACACTAAATTAACGTAGTTCCATGCAAACGAGGCACTTCCTGTGGTCCCTAAATACTGTGGCACTAACAGCAGAGCTGGCAGTCTGTGCGTCCTCCTTCCTGTAGGCTCTTTAGGGGAATTCTTAACATTCCAGCAGCAAGACAGAGAAACAAGCAGCAAGGGGCTCTACCAATGACATCTATATAACCGACTATACCTGCAATCACGATTCCTGACTGCAGCCACTCTGACGTGGCGACGCAAAAACCCCAAAAACCTGCCTCACCCGCAGGCTGTCACTAGAACACGGTAAGCTTTGACAATAAATGAGAATATAATTTTCTAGATGCCCTGAAATGTACATTACTCAAATGTATAACACGGACACATAGCTATCTCTTGTAAGGCAAGGCCATGTAGCTAGTACTTATGTAGTTGCCAAGTAGTTAGCCAGCTAGATATGCAGCAGTCAAACTAGCCCATTATGCTGTTTACTCACTAAAAAGCCACTGAATATTCTTCCTTCCTTTAAATAGAAATGCACTCCCAGTGCATCACTGACCAGACACTAGTGCTCAGATTCATCTGACTTAAAACAAACCAATATTATTATTGTCTCCTCATCCTCAGACACACACAGACACAACCACACACACTACATGCTTCCATACACACCTTTGCATACTGTACGTACTTCAGGGTATGGCTGCATGAATATTTCAGGCCTGTTGTCGAACCCCCAGATCTTCACTCCAAGCTGTGGAGGAGAGTGTCCCCCATGTAAAGCATAGTTTCAGAGCTGAGCTGGGAAAGCAGTACAGACCTGTGTGTGTGTTCATGGGTAAGAGGCCCTATTCCAGGACCCCTGGAGGAAGAGAGGTCTATGACTCAGACTCACTCCGAGGTACTTCTGTTCGGACGGTGGTCCAAGTGCAGTCGCTTGTTTCCCACCAGAATGACATCAATCTCTCACCTGACCTGGTCTCTGTACAGTCTCTAATGGCTGACCTCATTAACTACCCCAATGGAAATGTCCACCGACCACTCAGAGTCCTGGCCCAGGCCCGTTCTGCTCCAAGCCCATCCCTCCAGTATGGATGGGCACAGCACTCCAACCACCCCCCCCCACAACCCATCAGCACTGCGTTCAGGCTCCATCCATCACCCATCTCCAGCCAGATGACACTGTCACCGCCAACGGACTGCAGTGGACCTCCACCAATGCTGCAAAAGCGCTGTGCACAGCTCACCACGGCACCGCCAAACCACCAAGGTGGAAGAATGCAGCGGAGACACAGCGGGCTGGATGTGTACACACCAGAGACAGGGCCGTGTTTGAACAGGCTGGGCCGCCAGCCAGGATCCACAGCCTTGGGTGACCAGACGGCTCTCTCAGAGACACACACACACACACACACACTGAGGGGCCTGGATGAGCGTCCCCCCCAGCCGCGTCTGGGCAGGATGGCACCGCCGTGATGGAGCATGACTTAGAAGCTGGGTCCGATCCAGCTGGAGGTTGGAGACAGAGAGGAGAGGGCCTGGAATAAAAGAGCCATCTGGCTGCTGCTTGCCGCAGCACAATGGTCCTCTTCACACCTTGGTTGGAACAAGATGAACCGCCAGGCAACCGTAAGCTCCAGAAAAGGGGGGGCCTAGCTATAGCTGTCCACACCAACGCCTGAGAAGGACTACATAGCCTTGTCTGCTCAAAAAATAAGGGTCTACATTGAGGGACAAAGACGCATTTGCAAGGGGATGAGGTTGAGATATACACATTCCATTGAAACAGCTTCAATGTCATGACAAATACAACAGAGACACAGAGCTGGAACCAGCCTGGCTCATTATACCCCATGGCAAATCAGGCTCAATAAACATGTATTCCATTGTAGAACTGTAACAAGGCTGGGTCATTATACCCATTTTCAACTGCAGAGCTGGAACCAGGCTGGCTCATTATACTGATTTTCCACTGTAGAGCTGGAACCAGGCTGGCTCATTATACAGATTTTCCACTGTAGAGCTGGAATCAGGCTGGCTCATTACGCGTAACTGACCATGCTGTACTGGGACAGTCAGCGCTGGCTGTGTATATATCCAGTGGAAACGGACTGAGCTTTGCTGGGACAGTCAGCACAGGCTCTAGCTCTTGCTAGCCTGTATTCAGCTCAGTATGTTATGGTCCTTTTTTTTGCCCTGAAGTGACCTGTGATTCCAGCTCTGTGGCTGCAGCTCAAAGCAGATCAGCGTCTGGATTTATTTACTGAGCTGTTTTAATGACCATTAATGTCACCTATCATGAATCATCTATGCCATCATTTATTAATGTCTCTATTGGGAGAGGAAGGAAACCAGTTTCAGGCTCTGTATGCTACTCTGTGTGTGTGTGTGTGTGTGTGTGTGTGTGTGTGTGTGTGTACGAGCGATTGTGAGTGGGTGTCTGAGGGAGTCTGCACAGGCACATGTGTGTGTGTTTCTATGAGAATGGGTGAGACTGTGTGTTTCTGTTGGAGTGAGCCAGACAGTGACAGTTTGTATGTGTGTGTGTGGAGTAGGGCTTTATCGCTCTCTTGTTTAAATGTTATTTGGTAATTGACATACACCACAACAAAAGGGCAACAGGACAATAGTTCAGAGCAGATCAAAACTGCGCACTACTAATGTGGCTGCCTTTCAAACAGTCCAACTACAAATGTTTTTGTGGAGTCTGCATGTCTCAACATGACGAGGGTGAGATTTCAGTGCAGAAACTGAACAGTGGAACCGAGTGGAGGCTACTGTTCTTCCTCTTTTAAACAGAAAGAACCATCTGACTGTGTAAATATCACACCACGGGATCAATAATCAGTCACTCTGCAGGAACTCTTATACAGAGGAACTCGCATAACTTGGCTATTTTTAAGTTATCCATTTATACACCCCGATATTTACCAAGGCAAAGTGGGTTAAGCACCTTGCCCAAGGGTACAACATCAGTGGCCCCTCTGAGAATGGAACCGGCAACCACTGTGTTAGCAACCCTGCTCCGTAACCACTCCACCACACTGCAATATTTATGAAGGAGGGCCGGTGAACCATAACAGCAAATATGCACAGCAGCAGGATATTTTGAAAAGGTTCTGTTATGGTTTTAAAGCACTCAGAAAGCTGCAAGTAATACATAGCCGGCGGGCTAAAAAAAAAAGTTGAACTTCCCAAAGCAAATGGACTGTTGAGGTGGCCATTTTAAAGCGTCTCAGATCTGTGATGCAGTAGAACCACCTGGTCATGACTTCATGGATATATTCAAATCTATCAGCGCAAAGGCGAGCTTTGGAAGCTGGTTCATTGTGGGGTATTTCCTATCACGAACAACTAAGGGTACATGGCATGCATCTCAGATTGGAAATCCAACACTGGATTCAGTCAGAGGAAGACAGAGAGTAGCAGCAGCCCCTCCAAACAGAGACCCCCCCCCCCCACCCCCCAGGAGGGCCCAGAACACCATTCCCCATGATGCAACACCATGAAAACGAACGAAAGAGCAGAGTGCCAACAAAACAAAGACAGAAATCAATGAGAATAAGCGGATTCTGTGGTTACTGTAGAGTGATTAGAATCCTACCATGTCATCGGTCATTGGGCCACTTCCTATGCAGCTGTGGTAACATGACTTCCTGTCATTCAGAGTCAAACACTGACACAGGTCAGATTTTCAATCTAAAAAATTCCTCACAGGAATATGAATTAGGCAACCTCATAATTTAAATCTATAATACTTCTAGTACAATTATAAACACCGAATACTCTCCCAACTGTCAACACACCAAACTCCACAAACCAAGAGCTTAAGAGTAGTTTGAGGGCCTGTAGTGAGGTTAGCAGGGGAATTCATTTCTACAATTTTAGACTCCTCCACACTTGAGAGGTAGACAACAGATTCTTCCTGGGGATCAATCCAAGGCCAGATGAGATTAAAGCACAGACATATCATGATTCATTAGATCAGATTAGCCTGTAAGGTACGGCTCCGAGCAGCTTAACCCTCCACAGAACAGTGAGTGAAGAAACATGGTTCTAAATTCAAACATTTATTTCCAAACTTTCCTGGTTCCTGTTTGCTGTTTTTCAAGCCACTCATTAAGACACACTTCCCCTCCCCTGTGATGTAGGATATCATTACTGAGTGTGTTCACCTCAGTGAACCACAATCGCCTCAGTGTAGATCTGCTTTACTGCTGGGTCCCATCATGTTGCAGGATGTCGCCAACTCTGATGTGCTTGGTAGGTATACATATGCATGGATAGCTAATCCAGTGGCCAGGCAGGTGACAGGTAGGCGGGTGAGCCACCTGTGAGGCTGGCAACAGGGATAATGACAGAATGACTTTGTCATTGCCACCCCCTCTCTCACTCTTCCCACCTGCGGGGCTGCAGTCAGTCAGGTGACCCAATGCCCAGGCTGCCACACCCACTCACTCTGCATCAAAGCCACCCAAGATGTAAGAGGTGCAGAAAGCAGCACAGTACCCTGGAGGGAAGCAGCTTTACAACTTCAGAGAATATACAATGCAACATCCCAGTTTGCAACCAAAGCCCTCCCACACCACCCACACACACACAGTGTCATAGACATCAAAATGTGTCCACACAGACACACGTGCACAAACTCATGCGCCTGCATGCACATGCTGCCACATACGTGCAACACCTCCAAGCATGCAGAAAGACCCACACGCGCACCTCCTGCAAAAGCTGCACCTCCCAGACCCAGAGCAGCTTTACCCAGCGCGTTCGAGTCAGGTTACCCCGGCAACCTCGAACCCATACTCGTCACCGAAGTGACAGAGGAAAATAAAGACATGGTGACCCTGAGCTGAGCTGCTGGAGAAAGTGCAGCCTTCCCCCACTAGCCTAGCCTTCTCACTGTGCCACATACCCAAACAAGCAAACGGGTCAGACCTACTGCAGAACAGCAACACCAGCACCCAAAGCCAAAGAGACAGAGAGAGAGAGAGAGAGAGAGAGAGAGAGAGAGAGAGAGAGAGAGGAGGGAAGGAGAGAAAGCTGTCTGGCCCTAAACAGACAGTACAGGGTGGCAGACTATTTGCCCACCATGAGTGATACAAAAACTCAGGAAAACACTGACAACATACACACTCATTGCGCACAGTCTGGCCATAGCAACTGGCCATCACAGACAGGACTGGCTGCCCAGGGAAGACAGGTTGTGCTCACTCTGTCCCCAGAGAGAAGGAGACACAGAGCTTTATTTCTCATAGGAATGCGATCAATATTCAAATTTAAGGGCAGGATTCTTTCACAACATTGTAAAGAGATGCAAGGAGTTTCAAAACCTTTCAGGGAGACTCTTCCATAACCTTGGCAGGAAAATCTGGATAATAATCCAAATAGCCCATGTAATCCAAATAATAACAATAATAATAATTCTGGTTAATATAATATTCCTCATATTAAGCTGAACACTGTGAATGCAATAAGTGCTAACTCATTTCATAACATTCTATTCTGAGCAGTCACGGAACATGTTTTAATTTGAGAGTCAGACAGAGTGTGAGGGAGGGAGAGAGCAGAGAAACAGGGAAGAGAATGAGGAAAGAGAGTGAGAGAGAAGAGAAAAAAAGGGGTGAGAGAGGGAGCAGTAAAACAGAGGAAGAGGTGATATGAAATCAGAGTCAGAGTCAGCTCCAAAGAGCCATCATCCCCCAAGAGAGCGGTTATAAGCGGCCACATATTACCATGGGTGCCACTGTCTGCAGTAGCCTTATGCCTTATTGTGAGCTGAGCATCTGGGTTGATCGCTATCAACACAGTTTTCACAGACCCTGAGATGAACTGGGGAGATGGAGAACAGAACAATGGCATCGCCAGAGAGCTTTCTGCCTGCTCTCTGTCACGCCCCTCTGAAGGTGTCACGCTACTGAGCGCGTGAATCGCGATTTGGGTCACACAAACCAGGCCACTGTCCTCCGTGCGAACACCAGGAACTGAAACACACCTTTTTGCAAAGCCCCAGTACTGTCCATTGGTCAATGTAATATCCTGGTAGGTCCCTGACAGGCCTGGTGCTATGGGGGTGCTGAGGGGTGCACCCCCAGACGGACCTCAGTGCACCCCCAGTTGTCTCCTTATATCTCGATGGCTACATAGTATTTATGAATTTTTATGCACCCCCGTGGATTGCCATTGCACCCCTCTGTATTTTCTCCTGGTGCCGAGCCTGGTCCCAGAGCTGATCTGAACTCAGCGGCCAAGATGATGAGATTTCCAACGTTGAGCTTTCAAGAGAGGGACTGTCTTATGAACGTGTTTTTTTTTTTTTTTTTTTTTGAGTGGCACATTGGTATAAACTAAAGTTAAAGCGGTACATGCAAGATACACAGTATCTCTAACCACAGGCTTTACTGAATACAAACCATTTATAAATTAAGATTAGCAACCTACTTCCTTTGATTTTATTTTCACCTAAATACAAAATATAAATATCATGAGACTATACGTGTTCCTCTCATGACTTTTGCATTTTAAAATCTAACCTTAAATTTAAAATCAGACCGTAAAGTCTGTTCTATTGTATTTCTAAAGACATAAATATTTGGAAAATAAATGTAACGCTCAGATGCTACCACCCTCACACCCCCTTCATCCACAATCGCTGCGTGCATGCGTTTATGCGCGGTTTAAACTGCGATCACACTCCGTTATAAACCGTGCACGCTAATTTCTGTGCACACGGCGCCGTCTGCGTCGGTCACGCAGTTCCCAGCCGCCTGGGAAAACAACGCGTGGAATGCGCAATGCAATTGATGTTCACACACACACACAAAAGGCACGCGGATTTCGTTTAAGCAAACAAGCGGCTCTAGACTTAAATTAGCGTCTTTAATAACGACCTTTTCCCACTCATTGTAATGCGATCTTTTCACAAAACATGATACACTGTACTTGACATTTGGATGAATGGAACGTTTCTGAATATGATCGACAATATTCGATACCTTTATATTGTTCAAGATCACAAGATATTTCTTAACATGAGTTTTTACTCCATTATTTTTGCGGTTCTTCAATTAATTAGATATATCGATTAGTTAGCGAGGCAGTTTTGGTTATGTACAGGGAGCTTCTGGATAGTGGAGTCATGTTTGGTAGGCAACATGTAGCCTGACTTTTAAACATCTGGTTTATGTATGGATTAACAAAAACACATAAATAATACATCTAATAGTATCCTTGCAAGAGCAAGTTGTTTGATGAAAACGAGTCAAACCCAAACAGACCAGCTTGCTTGATGACATTGTGTTGAACTGCATGATCTGTGTTATTTCATTTACGCAGTTCCACTTATCTCAGCACTTTCATAGCAATGGGGTCCCTCTGTTTTGTTACGGTACAGTATCCACACACACAACGTGTTTGTGCTTGCTGCCGTGCGTCCGCGCAACCATTTCAAATTGCGCATAACTACCCAACTACACATACACTAGTTGTCAGCTAGCTAAACTTTTATACAATGCCAATATTAATTATAGCTGCCTTAAACCAGGCAAACGAGAAACATATGAAGATATTACATCAGTGCTCCGTTAAAAACAAGACGATGACATCACATGTAGAGTCACTATATTTCAAAATGAAAGGCAACATTTTTAAAATTTCACGTTGAGAACATACAGTATAAACCAACGAGTATTTTGCTGTGACACCGGTTTGTGCAAATATACACAGATGCTGGCTGGCTACACGACATCAAGTGGAACTACTCATCCGTTACTCGTCTCAGGGCAGAAATTTTACGAGGAAGCAGCAACAAAAACTGAACACAAACGCAACTTACCAGAAACGATGAGCCCCTCCGTGCGGCTTCCTCGGAGGCCGGATGCCGTGCTTCCACCCAGCCCAAATCGAATGGTTTCGTTTAAGGTTTTTCCGCTCGCTGTCCGTTTGGTCACTTAAATTCGCTGAGAAAGCAGTTCATGGTTTTCAAAGGTACTGTGCAGACCCAGGTCAAAGATACGCGGCTCAGTTTCTCAGTTTTACAGTTTAGACGCTGCTGGCGATGTTAGAACAGACCGTAATAATCCTGGAGCGACGCACACACCACGGCTGCCAGCATGATAACGCCTCCGCCTCGGAGTGACATGGTTAGAATTTACTTACCAAACCGTCTCAGCTTGTGTGCTCGGAAAATAGGACAACAGCGGCACCCTGCGGGCGACGGCCGTGTTACTGCATAGATTACCCAGGGCTCTGGCCAATGAGTGATCCAGAGTGATACGCAATGATGTAGACAAATTTGTTGATCTACATCTAAATTGTCCTAGTGACACTAGTGATTTAGTTAGGTTTATCTAGTGATTATACTATATCATAATAACAACAATACAGGCGCACCTTATTTAAAAGACGAAAGAGCCATTACAGTCCCTATAAATACGGTGTTGCCAGTTCAATGCTCCGTTGACATTGGGGTGGCAGGTAAAGCTATGAAAGTTAGACACTTTTTGGAGTTTCCTACAGAAATAAGCACAATGACCCTGAGGTCTGACTTATTACAATCATTAACACCCATGCCATTGAACATTATTTAATCATAAACAATTTGGAAACAATCTCATGTAGCCAGATGATAAATTCTGGCTTGGTCCTTTTTCATTCTCCATCTTAATTTCGCTGCTGCGTTACATTATCAAAAACGCTCCAATATCCTAATGCATGCAACCCACCACTGGTCTCGTGTCATGCTCAGCCAAATGCAAGACATTTCTGTCCTTGGTGGAAATCAGATGAAAACTACCTTTGTTGTGTATGAATAATAGCTAATATTTCTTCTACTATATCAAATTATGTCCAGGAACCAAACACAATTCATTGACATTCTAAACTCGCAGTAGTTAGCTTGCTTAATAGGGAGTTATGCCACTAAACAGCATTCTATTCTAGAAACCAAGGTAGTTTACTCACATTTATTTTCTGCTCTCTGTCGGATAATCGTAGTTGTTGCTAGCTGCTGTTGAGTCATACTACATTAATATGAGATGAGGTCGGGTGCCCTGCTGAAGAGTTTGTGCCATGCAAGTTTGAGCCATGTATCCGGTCTATGAGCTTAGTACACAATATTTTTGTTTTCATGATTAAATGTTAGCAATGAAGGTGGTAAGGTAGCTAGTTTTATTTCTGGTCAGCTTGCTGAATCCTCAGCTAACTGTCTAGCTGCGCAAGGACACCATAAGGCCTGACATCAGGATATTGGATTCAGCCTCCAGCTGTAGGATGTTTGTGTCATGTTGTGAGTCCTGTTCCTGTTTTCATGAAAAAAGAAGTTTTTGTATTGTTGCGACCCTCTAACATGAATTCCCAATCTTTACTGTGTCCTAGTTCACGGGGTTCCACCTGTCAGTCAACATGCTGTATGCAGAAAAGAATGCCTGGAATGTTGGAATGTGAGCACACAATAGCAGCCGCTTCAAAATTGCTCTCATATTTTGCTGCCGTACTGCCGGATAACTGTAGCATTGTGCTACTATCCCATTATCCTACTACTCCACTGTGCTGTACAGTGGAAGTGAGTTTCTGCCCTGGCATTGCAACAGTTTGGAAGGATGTGGTGTGTCATTCTTGCCCTGGCTGGAGTGATCGTCCACAGACAGGAACACGTGGAGCTGAGTGTGGATCACTGAGGGAAAGGGAAGATAAGGCGTTTGGGTCAGACATTTTCTACCGCAATCATTGGGTGAAGAGGCCAAACGGCTCACAGCACAGACTATTGGAAGGATTTGCACAGGTGGAAAAGCGCGAGCACAGAGAATTGCATTTTATGAAGATGTGTGACAAAAAAACCCCACTCCTTCTTCCCGTGCAAATGATTTCTCCTGCATTAAATCAATTTCACTGCTTCATTCGAGCAGCAGAGCATGCAATTAATGCTCCGCATGGTACAAGCACACTGTGGTGTAAAAAAAGTCTCTAATACATTTCCAGTGTGGCGTTTGATAGTTTCCCTCACACATCTACAACTCCACCTTCAATCTGAAAACATTAGGTCAGTGAGGTGAAGCGCCAGTTGTGCAAGAGAAGGAATGGCTAACGTGGTTTATAATTATGTAGGTCAGACGACTGCGGACAGTGGAATCTGCACATTTGCAGGCTGTGGTATTATGAAACCAAACACACCATCCTGGCAACGAAGTATGACCAAAAACAAACGCATAAAATCAAGAGAGTTTTTTTTTTAATTGTATCGAAGTAAATCTGATACCCTATTACAATCAAGCAAAAACATTGTTATAACTGTTTGTAACTGTTTAAGTATTAAACAAGCTGGTGTTATAGGTTGCATATTTTATGTATGAAATAACAATAGCATAAACTCACAGCTGTAATTGATTATTAACGTAAACTGCAATGTAAACCTGTTCACAGTTATGTGCATGTCGACAATTATTGGACGCAGGCCAACGACCGTGCTGCCCGTTATCCATGCAGCGAACTGCTGTCACGTAACTGTCTTGGAAAACTTTGACCCAGTTGGAGCGCAAACAAAATAGACGAACGCTCAAACAGACGAGCGACGTGGTTAAAACAGATCGAGAGATTTCGGGAAAAAGCAACACTTTATTTTCACTACAAAAAATGTCTAGAGCAGCGGACAGACTGAAGGTGGTTCTGAGTCATCTGGACCGTCCGAGAGCGCACGTCGTATCCTTTTTCCGCTTTGCTGCTGAGCGATGGCCGCACAGCAGTTTCGCGCAGCCGCTCCGAGTTCACCGTGCAGCCGTTTCGCCTTGTACGCAAGTCCCAGGCGGAAGGCCAACACTGAATTCCGTCTTGCCATACATATATTGTGACAGCGGTTTGCAGGATTCCGTGTCTTATCGCATTTAAAAATAAAACCGCACTACCATCCACACTGTTTTTTTCCAAACCATATATGAAATGCAAGGCGATCGAGTTAAAAAACATTGCGCGTATCTTTTATTAGTTCATTGCCATATAAATTCTGTACAGTCACTCAGTACACCGACAGTTATTTTACTTGTGGTTTTGAGTTTTCTTTGTGTTGTATTATTTTTGTAATCGTCCATGGTTCAAAGTTGCTGTCTATGTCAAGGTCGAAGATATTAGTAATAATTAAGACGTGGACATGGAAAACATTCTTGTTAGTTTTATTATTGCAGGTTAATAATCATAACTAAATCATAAGAAACGCGTTTATTGACATTTAATCTACTCTCCTTGACGCTACCAAGGTAGCGTGTTCTACGTCTGCACAGTCGGTGTCATATCATCAGCCTCACACATTCAGGTAGGGGTTTTACGGCTTTAACGTTTAATTTTCTCTAACTACAAGTGTTACTATTTAAAGGTGGTAACATGTCAATATTTTTGTAGATTTAAAATGACATACGTGATATTTACATTTGACGTAGACCCGTCCATTTCATGAGGGTGACCTCTCTAGTTGGTCATTTTGTGCGTGCGGGTGTAGTGGGTTTTTATACCTGTTAGTGCTTAGAGTAGTGCAGTTTAAAAGCTCATCTTTGCCAGATGAAATGGATATTGGTAAATTTTGTGTAGGAATATGGTGCAAGTACTGTGTGGGACTGCAGGAACAGCTGTTACTTGGGTATACGGGCAACTACATTGGTGTGAATGTAACACACACAGGTGTGTGTTTGGGCAAGTACTTACAGTATTACCTGACTGTTTTCAGGTACACATTGGACAATGATGTCCTTTCCCCTGAGCAGAGGCTGTCTTATGAGGAGAATGGCTTCATTCTCATCAAGAACCTGGTGTCTGAGGAGGACATCGACAAGTTCAGGCAAGGGAGCTCCAGCGCCTCACCCACTCCACCTCCATCACACACTAAAGCTTAGAGACCCAGAGCATTTAAAATAAATGCAGGCAATCACTGCCTCTAAAGACAAAACTGACATGTAATTACAAGTGTAGTGACAGAGGAACAGTGATGGATGATCTGAGTAATTATAAACACTTAATTACAACTTTTTAAATGTGATTTTACAGTTGTGCAGCAAATGTTCACATGGATTTTTCTGAAGTAGTTAAAATAAAGGAGGTTCGACACTTTATGTAATCACTGATCTTAATTACTTTATTGAAGTAAAATCAGTCACCTTTGTAGCTTTGATAAGGATGTGTGTTTGAAGCCAATATAAATGTCAGTGTGAACCTTGACACTAAACCACCACCCACCTAACTCCAGACCAGGGGTGGCCAACGCTCTCCTGGAGAGCCACATGTCCTGCATGTTTTAGATCTCTCCCTGCTCCAACACAGCTGATTCAAATGATCAACTCGTTATGAACTCCTGAAGCTGCTGAATAACAAACTGATCATTTGAATCAGCTGTGTTGGAGCAGGGAGGGATCTAAAACATTCAGGACATGTGGCTCTCCAGGAGAGGGTTGGCCACCCCTGCTGTAGACTATGAGAGAGGCTTTTCCAGACTAGTGTCATAGTGTGCATGGGTCCTTTCAGGGCGGAGTTTGAGCGGATCTGTAGGAGGGAGGTGCAGATTCCGGGATTGTTGGTGATGCGGGACATAGCCATCGCGAAGTCAGAGTTTGTCCAGGACGAGAAGGCCGTGTCCAAATTGCAGGACTTCCAGGAGGACCCCGAGCTGTTCCATTACTGCTCACTGCCCCAGGTGTGGATACTCACAGACACAAACACTGACACACCTGAGCACTGACACACCTGAGCACTGACACTGAAGTACAGACAGCAGCATAGATACACCTGAACAGAGACATCCCGACTCGTCCACACCTCAGTGACACAAGCACACAGACTCTGTGTAGTTGATGGATGACTGATGCAAACACCAGTTAAAAGAGCCCATTCCTGTCATCACTGCTGTGTTCTCAGACTTCACACAGTGACAGCGTATGGCTGTGTGTGTCTGCCCTGTCAGATCCTGAAGTATGTGGAGTGTTTCACTGGACCCAACATCATGGCCATGCACACTATGCTGATCAACAAACCACCAGATGCAGGTAAGGCACCTGATGGAGATGAGCAACAGACAGGTTAGACACCTGACTCTGGTATAACAGTCTGGCTCATCACCATCTCTCTGCAAGTTGAACGGGTAAATACACATGGTATTAAGAGCTAACACAGGTGACGTATTTTAAAATGACACCGCTTCACCGGACTGCAGGTAAGAAGACGTCCCGGCACCCCATGCACCAGGACCTGCACTACTTCCCCTTCCGGCCAGCGGACAGGATCGTGTGTGCCTGGACCGCCATGGAGTTGGTGGACCGGCGCAACGGGTGCCTGGTGGTGCTGCCTGGCACGCACCACGGCACGCTGAAGGAGCACGACTACCCCGAGTGGGAGGTGGGTGTCCGGGCCGGGGGAAGGGGGGGGGGTTTGCGCCTCAGATGGAATGGGCCGTCTGTGTCAGTCCATGATTCTGGATTTTCACTAAGACATTACATTACATTACATTACATTATTGGCATTTACCAGACGCTCTTATCCAGAATTACTTACATCGCTTACAGTTTTTTTTTTTACAATGTTATCCATTTATACAGCTGGATATTTACTGAGGCAATTGCAGGTTAAGTACACTGCCCAAGCAGCAGTTGGAACTAGCAATCTTTCAGTTACGAGTCCTACTCCTTAACCACTGTGCTAAACTGCCACCCACAGAGAGACATGACTCTTCCGTTCTCCGATCTGCTCTTCCCCTCTATCTGCACAGGGCGGGGTGAATAAAATGTACCACGGCGTCCGAGACTACAGTCCGGACCATCCTCGGGTGCACCTGGAGATGGAGAAAGGCGACACGGTGTTTTTTCACCCTCTGCTAATCCACGGCTCTGGGATGAACCAGACCCAGGGGTTTCGCAAGGTAAGAGGCGGTGCCCTCCCTTTCACTGCTTAAAGGGAAATTTCACACTGACACTAGGAATCAGTGTTGCACAGTTATTGATACATGAAATGGCTTACCATTCATAGTGTGAGTCTGTGAGGAGTCTGGCCAGCACTTTTCACAATAAAAACCAGAGGGATCAAACTCACAACAGACAAGTAGCGTATTTAAAAGTACACGTTGCTTGAGCCTCCACCAGAGCATGGGATGTTGTTCGATTCAGATGACATCAGTAATTCGATGAGACTTTGTCTTCCGTTCCTGACACCGTGTTTGGAACCCCGCGTGGTCACTTTTCAGGCCATTTCCTGCCACTATGCCAGCGCAGAGTGCTACTACATCGACGTCAATGGAACGACGCAGGAGAACATCGCGAAGGAGGTTAAAGAAATCACTACGCGGAAGTACGCCATGGACACCATCACGTTTCAGGTGCGGCATAACAGGAAAAGACAGTCAGAGCTTTGATGGCTCCTCACTTTTCTGCTTAAGCGCGACTCCTTTTTAGGGCTGCATGTCCAGAGACACTTACGGTGATCTCTGGCAAAAAAAACACTGGGAAGGTTTCTGATACAAGATTGCCCTGAAAAGCAACATTGATAAATATCTGTGCATATGAACCACAGTGCCGTCTTCAGACAACTTGACCAGAAGGTTAAATTAGCGGAATAATTATTCCACGTGAAAAGGAAGCGCCCTTGCTTCCGTGCTAGGTAATGTGGTGTCCTGATGGCTTTGGATGTTGTTTCTCCTGCAGGACACGTGGGCACTGAGGGGCCGTCTGGTACAGGGTGAGAGAACATCACTGTGAACGCGGAAGAGACGCCATCTCACTGTGAACGACCCCTCGCACAGTGGCAGAGCTATAGCTGTCGGTCCTTCATTGGCCGCTCTGATAGAGGTTGATTTTAATTGGCTGCCAAAAGTGTTTTATTAATAAGGGCCAATAATTCTCATTTGAGTGGTTTAATCCTGATTAGCATAATCAATAGCTGCAGTTATATGTGCTGAAAGTGCCTTTTTAAAGGGAGTAATTACATTGTCATTTAGCAGATGCTTTTATCCAGAGCAGCTTACATGGGTTGCAATTTTTACATTATCCATTTATACAGCTGGATATATACTGAGGCAACTGCGAGGTAAATACCTTGCCCAAGGGTACAGCAGCAGTGCCCCAGTGGGGAATCAAACCAGCAACCTTTTTTTGGTTACAAGCCCTGAACCTTACCGTTTTGCTACACTGCTGCCCCTGTGGGTGGAGCACAGTGACACCAGGACCTTGATGACTGAGCAGTTTAAAGTAAGCACTTGAAATGTCTGAAATGAACATGAAGATCTGTCTGAGCTGGTTAACGGAATAGTGGTGGAGTGGGAGGAGCCTGGAGTGGGAGGAGAGAATGTTGGTATGGAAGATCTTGTCGTGGTTCTGCAGTAATAAGCTTCTACACTAATAACAGTTATACTGATCCAGATACTTGAGATTCCGCTTTTTAAATGGTATTGAATGTCCTTCAAAAATTTCTGCTGTGGTCTTGTGCAATGTGCTGTGTCATAATTTCACTGTGAAGAGTGCTACACCAATGCATTTGATTTTATTGACTACAGTTGCTGTCATGTGCTATACACGGTACATTTAATATATGGTCTTTGGCCTGATTAAACCGAATATAGGAAACTATCTTCCTGGTGTTTGGTCATTTTTCTGAGACTGTGCGAGAAGACCATAGAAGTCATTCTGAGATATAATCTATCCTGAATAGCCCCAATGTGAGAGGATAGAGATTACTCACAGATCTAATCTGACTGAGTAACCCTATGGAATGAGAAATTTCTATTGTTCTGTACTAGAGATTTAGACTGCTAAAAGAGAAAAAAAGAATCTTCACACTGATTGGACAGATAATGTTGATTTTCTCAGAGTTTAAAAAATAAATACAATGTGGTGCGTTTCACTATAGCCAACATCAGTGACAATCAGTATTTTCTCTCTACCTTGCACTGATGGTACACATATCACCTCCCCCACCACATAGCGTATGCGTAGGCAGTGTAGCAGCAGTCAGGAGCAGTGACTATGGGGTCACCACAGCCAGTACCCGGGCCCAGCGCTGCAGGGGGTTCTAATACAAAACCACTGCTGTCTGAGCCAAGGCTGCTGCTGACCATCATTCAGGTTTGGATACAAATTTTTAATTCATTTTCATCACAAAAGTATGGACAAGATCCCATGTGAGCATATGGAAGCCAGAAAAGGGGAATCTGATGCTTAACATGTGAAATCCATGTTCACGAGTATAGCAAATTGAAAATCTGAATTTTATGTACAGTACCAGTCAAAAGTTTGGAAACGCCTGATTAAGGTCATGGGAAACATGCTTAAATGCTTGCAATAAATAGCTAAGTTGATGCCTATGCATACATTTATTTCCAAAAAAATCTTTAATTAAAAAAAAATATTTTTGGCTATTTTGAAGAATCTAAAATATACGGTAGATTTGATAGCTTTACTGTTATTCAAAAATGTGGAAAATAGTAAAAACAAAGAAAGAAAAGTGTGTCCAAACTTCTGCATGTTTTCCTAACCTTATTTCAGCCTCCCTCAGAGGAAAATTGAGAGAAATGTGAATACAGCTACATTATAAACAAGCTAACGTATCATATACAAACTGCGCCCATGATAAATGCTCTACTTCTGGCACCACTTCACAGTTGAAGAAGTAAACATAAGCAAGCCACATGAGAGCTGGGCTGCGTGTCACACTGTGTGACTCCCAGCCGTCGGTCAGGTGACCCACAGTAATGCTCCTGCAGATTCTGCTCCTGTCAGAGGTGCTGGAAACGTTCCGTACCCAGTGCCGGTCCGGAGCGTCCGGCGTTTAGCCGCGAAGATCTCACGCATCTTTTCTGCTTTGGACAGACTTAAGTGTTATGTGAAAAGCAGCGATGTTTGCATTTCCTCCCCTCTGGAAGATCAGGCCAAGCAGACACCAGTCACCCGCACAGCCCCAAGATGCATTTGCATTTTGCAGGCCTAACAGAGAGACCAAAGGTCATCCACAGGTTGTACCTGACAAAACAGCCGTTCAAAGGAGACACATCGGCAATGTCAACTCACAACGAAGATGAAGAAAGACTGCTCTCATTACAATAACAAGGAAAAACTAATTTCCATATTTCATGTGCGGCACTGATATTGCCCCACAGCTTGAGGTAAACCAACAGGAGCAGACCTGCAGCACCATCTGAACCCTTCAGACACGCACCAACCAGAGAAATGCATGCTAATATCCTCCATAAATTAAGAATGATAAAACTCTTGCAGTGGCCTTACACCGGCGGTGAACCTGACCCAGAAGAGCTTTTTATATCTCTGCAGGTCGACTGATTATGACGAGGATCACCATAAAAAGGTGACAACAGCATGCCTTGCTAGGTTAAAGAATCAAGTCCCATCCCAACGACACCTGTTTCAACAATGCATTACTGGCATTGACAGACACTCTTTATCCAGAGTGACTTGCTTTTTGTTGTCCATTTATATAGCTGGATATTAACTGAGGCAATTCTGGGTTGAGTACCTTGCCCAAGGGTACAACAGCAGTGCCCCAGTGGAGAATCAAACCGGAAACCTTTCGGTTATGAATCCTGCTCCTTAGCAGTATGCTATACTGCCACCCTAGGAACAAAGATCTAGTGACAAAGGACCCCCTCAGCTGCCACTGTATGTGTAGCTGTTGTTGATATTACCTGTTTGTGTACTGAATGTGTATTACTCTTTGTACAGCTGGTGTTAATGTCATTACTGTGTTGCAGATTGTTGCAGGTTGTGTCATTTGTTTGCTGGTATAATTACTGGGTGCAGTACTGTCCATGTGACGTCCGGAATGTGTGGGTTTTTTCGTGTGTGTTTGGGAAGTGTGCGTGTGTGTGTGTGGGAGAGAGAGAGTGTGTGTGTGTGTGTGGGGTCAGCCCCTTCTCTCTCTCTCCCCAGCCTGCCTCTTGCAGCCCGCCCCTATGGGCAGGCGAAACAGCAGCAGGCTCACTCTCCACTCGCTCACAGCCCTGTGCGGATCAGCTCCCAGACATCCGAAAATGACCTGGACGCGCCCCGTCCTGCTTGCCCTGCTGGCCACCGTCCTGCCTCTGACCCGTGAGTATGACTGTGTGGGGTCATCTTTAATCTGCATGTTAAACTGCTGCTCTCCTTGGGACTTTCTCATACAAACTTCTTTGGGAGTTGCTGGCTTCATGGATGTGCTATTAATAAATCTAAAAATTGAACAAAATCAACATCACTGCAGATATAGCGTTCACATGGCAGAAATGCTGGGCTGCACCTGTCACCTTATTCTTCTGCAGTTAGCGATGGGGTTGAAAGTGCCGCTGTGCAGAGTGATGACACGGACACAGGGACCACTGATCACCAAGGTGAGAAAAACGACCCCCGATCTGCCTAACCCGCTGAGAAAAACCACCCCTGATCTGCCTAACCCGCTGAGAAAAACGACCCCCGATCTGCCTAACCCGCTGAGAAAAACGACCCCCGATCTGCCTAACCCGCTGAGAAAAACCACCCCGATCTGCCTAACCTGCTGAGAAAAACCATCCCCGATCTGCCTAACCCGCTGAGAAAAACCACCCCCGATCTGCCTAACCCGCTGAGAAAAACCATCCCCGATCTGCCTAACCCGCTGAGAAAAACCACCCCCGATCTGCCTAACCCGCTGAGAAAAACCACCCCCGATCTGCCTAACCCGCTGAGAAAAACGACCCCCGATCTGCCTAACCTGCACAGAAACACAACACCTGACAGCCTAACCTGCTGCAAGTCAGCCCCCTCACCCCCTCTGCGCCCGTACCCCCGTCCCGTACTCACCCCACTCTCCCCCCCACCCCTGCAGGCTCAGGGGGGAATATCTTCATGTCCAGAACCGACGCCGCCAGCTACTTCAGCCGCCGCAGCAAGAGATCACCGAGGTCAGTCTACGAGAGTTACGGTAAGGTTCCTTCCTAAATTGGGCAGTGTCCCATTTTGGTGTGGTGTCTGGCCCTCTTCTCTAACATTCCTGACCATGGAGTCTATCTGGAGGCTGGGTCAACATGCCGGATGGAAGCAGGTCTGCTACAGAACCTGTGTGGTCTGCAGGATGGAGGTGCAGTCTGTGGATGTGACTGGATGAATAGAGATTTGCACCTATGCAACACACCTGCAAACACACGCAACACAGACAGGCAATTTCTTACAGAAAAACACACAAATACACACACAGAAAGTTGCTGGCAATGCGGGCATGCACACACACACACATTCAGACACAGGCAAGCACACACACCAACATGCATACGCATTTGCACAGGCACACACACAGTCTCACACATGAACGTGCATGCGCATGCATACATACTGACTGTCTCTCTCACATATGCACCCGCATGCATATAGCCACACGTGCACAAATGCATGCGCTCACAGCCAAACACACCGTCTCGCTCACATACAGGCACATGCATGGTGGGAGATTGTGCTAGAGAGATCCGAGTAGAGGTACAGCTTCTCCACCAATTAGAAACCATCAGCGCACAGCTGGGAGGGTGGAGCCTGTGTGTAAATTTGGGGGGTGGGGGTGGGGGTGGGGGGATGCGTACTTGTGTGTAGGCGAATTCTGGGATTCTAGTAAGTTTCAGGCAAGTGTAGCAAAAATCATGTGCAAAACATGCTTTCTGCTGTTGGTGTAGTTCAGGCAGTTATATATTGGCTTGAATATAAGTCAGGGTTCCCCCCAACACACAAGTGTATGTTTTAAAAATACAACATGCCCTGTACTTTCGCTGTGACGAAAATGGTAATGATAAAGTGGCAAAGGGAGGTGTCATTGGCCAAAGCAACGCTAGGGGATAGCCTGCATTCAGCAGCTGCAGCGTGTAACTGGCAAACCAGTGGGAAAATGGATAAGCAGTCACTGTGTTGAAAAAAAGTTGATCAAAACCTGGGCAAGAGCCAGAGGGATTACTTTTAGAAATGTACATGTTCTTCAAGAGGGCAATCTACCGAGAGGAAACATTCTTTTTTTAAGCAAAGCTATAAAAGCCATAAACAGCTTCACAGCAGCCAAAGTCTCACGCGCACATCACAGAATGAGAGTAAATGAGAATCATTCTTGCTGCGTTTCTGCGTCTCTGGATGTAATAAGCTCACAGCAGGATGGAGACCGGAGGCAGACAGGAGAACCGGGGAAGGCCATGCTACGTGTCATGTGTGGTGTGACGCACACCGTCTTACCATGGCTTGTGCACTTTGCATGGTTTTTGGTCTGCGGTGGCAAACTGCGGTGGCATTTCAAACCTTGTTATTGGGTCAAAAACACAAACTACTGGCCTGCTGACACGTTAGGACAGTAAGAAAATTTACTCATCCCCCCCCCCCATTGACTGCTGAATTACAGAATTTTTGGGGTTTGAAAAATGAATTTGACATTTCTTTTTGTCATTTCAGATTCCTTTGGGGTTTATAAGGACTACCTTATATTTGGGCCAATATAGTACTGACCTATGGTATTTCAGAGAAAGGTGGCATGTTCACAGAAACACACAAACAGACATTGTAACAGACTATCAGAGGAACTGACAATTTCACACTGCTATAAATAACCAAGCCATGATCAGATGAGATGGGGGTGCTGATCGGTTATGGATGATGTCGTAAGGAAATACTCTGTTGGTGGATGGTGGAAGTGATCTCAGCATAGAATTTGTATAAGGGCAATAACCACTGTTTACCACTGCCCATTTGTCTGAGAGATTCTCTGTGGGCTTGTGGCATCTCCATCTGTGTGTGTGTGTGTGTGTATTTGATGCAGTGTGAGAGTGGAGGTGGGCGGTGGGGTGGGGAGGGGTTCTACTTGGACACAGCTTTTGGCAACCCTCGAGAGGGCCCTGCTGTTTGCTTTTTAGGGGTTGTCGTTTGTCTGAAGAGACAGGGCTTGGCAGACCACACAGGGCTCAGGGATGCCAAACACCATTGGGCCGTTACGTAACAGAGCAGAGGAAAAGCAAAAAAACATCAACAACATCCCCTGATCAGCGTAAACAAGGCTTTCCTACATACACAGTGCGACATAACTTTTCCTCTATTCCTTCCACTAACTCAACACACATGCTTGGGGCACCATTGGTCTAAACCCCATACATCCTCGTTTTGACTGCCTGCTCATATTGCTTCTCCAGAGGAGAGCAGAGTTAGGAATTATGGGTAAAACAGTGCAATGTGATGAAGTAACAGACTGAGATGTGGAAGGGGAAGGAAGTGAAACGTTTAAAGTAATGACAAGACACAGAAGCCATGGAAGCTGCTAGACCATAATGCGTTATAACGCTTCATAGCACAGTGCCTTCTCTTGTGTCTCTTGGCAGATAGGGCTGGAGTGTATGCCCATGCTGTGCTGCTGTGGGGGGAGACAGTGTGTGTGTGTGTGTGTGTGTGTGTGTGTATAAACCTGCATGGGTACACGCACATACATTAGCCTGTATGTGAAATAACAGCGTACCACCACTGTGAATGAGGCTTGTCTCTCTCTCTCTCTCTCTCTCTCCCCCTCAGCTGAACGGGTGCAGAGACGGAGAGCGGAAGAGTGGAGGCGAGAGTACTACGAGGAGCAGAGGAGCGAGCGGGAGAACCACATGGAGGAAGAGCGTGACGGTAAGCAGGACCTAACCCTGCGCGGCTTCGGCTGCGCTCTCCTGATGAAAGTACATTCCGCTTACAAGAAACAAGGATCAGCTAAGGATGAAAGGATCGAGGGAATATAGTGACGAATCGAGGAGGCACTGAAAAATAATTAACGTGAATCAAACTGCGATTTTATGCTGAATGGTACTGACTGGGCAGCACAGGAGCTACTTTGCTACTTAGCTACAGAAATTTATAATTATTTACGTCATGTTAATCAGGTTAATTCTACATTTTAGTTCATAAAGGTCTCTGTAAAAATGAACAAATTGTTCCACATTTGAAGAGCTTAGTTAAGGACGTTGGTCAGTTAAAAGAAAATTGGTTAAAACCAGTTTACCTGGGCATTCTGCCTTTAACAATCATCTGCTTACAAGAGTCACAGCTTCTTGGAAGGTTATACAGACCAGAGGATTTACGAGGGGATGCTTCTAAGCAGAGCGCACTATATCATTCCTATGACACAACGTTCCTCACTGGAGAGCTGCAGCCCACAGCCCTCATTTCCATCCGAACGGAGAGAGATGCGCCGTTGCGTTCTGTGATTTGCCCCACGGGGGGGGGGGGAGGGAGAATGATGGTCTGCCAATAAGAGGGCTTCTTGCGGATCAGACGGATGACACCTCGCAATTCTCGTCGACCACAGGGTGAGGCCGGCAGAGGGCTGGCCGTGGAGGGAAGCCCCAAGCGTACGAATTACAGGTTCCGATAATCACTCCGTCTGACCGGATAACTACACAGCGAGCTCGGCCGCACGTCCAGAATAAGCTCTTGTGTGCAAACCTCCGGGCCTTCCAACAGCCTCAAACTGCCACTGGGCAAGCCGCTTGGCTGTTGCCCTGGTCTCCTGTATACCAGCTGTGGAGAGCGCGTACACACACACACACACACACACACACACACACACAAATAAAGCACACCCAAGACACAGCACACAGACCTCAGTATACTCACAGCAAATAAAGCTTCATATAATGGCCCTAAATCACTCAGAATAGACCAACTAGACAGAATGTATTACACGACAGAGAATAGTACAAAAGGGGGAAAGAGCCTAACCATGAAACCAGCCTCTCAAAGGTGTTTATCTATGAACTTGGTGAACCTGAACCACCACCACCCCCCGACCCTGTCTGTGCCCACAGAACAGAACGAGAGGACACGGGAGAGGACCGATCAGTGGCGCCAGTACCACTACGACGGCGTCTACCCATCCTACCGGTACCGTTACCGTTACCACTACTGAGCCCACTGTCGCCCGGGAGACGCAAGGGGGGGGGGGGGGGGGGGGGGGGGGCGGAGACAGAACACAGGAAAGACACATGCCCTGGAGAGGTGTCAAATTGTGTAGGCAGGACTTTGTACACACAGGTAGGATACGTTTGTAATGTAATATAATTTTTGCAAAGTTTCAGAGAGATCATTCAAAGACAACCTTGTAAGCATGCACTTAAACCCAATTTGCATAATGAAGCTTAACCTTCAAATGCATAGATGGAATGTATGTTACTAAAATCAGAGTGCAAGTGAGTTCCCAACTTATCCGGAATGCTCTCTGAACGTAGTTTCAAAACAACATTCCATGGGTGGGTCTTATTTCGGATCACATGTGCTTTGCATTTTAATCTTGAGATAAGTCTGTACCACAAAACACATAATGAATAAACACTATAATCCCAAAAAACATATGGCTTCTGTCTGTCAATGCTTTTATACCCAACTTCCCATGGGTGAAACGTGCCTGGATTTTGGTCTGAAAGCCTCAAAAACATTGATTAGTCAAACATATATTCCCTTTGGTTGGGTTCATTGCTTGATTGAGCTTTCCAAACCAAAAACTAACCCTTGGTTTTCTTCTTTCTTCCATGGCTCCAGAATGAATTTTCTGCAGCCATCAGACGCGCACATGAAAATGTCTTGGTGATATTCTGTGCCTAATTGTAACAGCCAGCGACACAATGACCTTTGTCAAACAGGAAGTTAAAGAAGGTGTGAATTTGAAGGCTTGACCTTGTGAAGGTCATCTTCATGAGGGCACAGGCCAGTCTCACCGCAGCATGTGGCCTCCATTAACCTTGGAATCGAAACAAAACCATCGGCATGTGGACGCTAAATTCACAGCCAAGGTATGAAACCGTGGTGCTTCGAGCAGGACTGGGGGCGGGCTGCCAAGCCAAGAACACAATCTAATACCTCAACTGCACAAGCAAACAACACAGCCCCATGTGTCACTGTTCAGCATATTTTAATCATTCGCTGGGCACACACATACATGAGGAATAAAACACTAAAACACACACAGCATTATCACAAAAAACCTACACCCCACACTGACGCCTCACCACTTTACAGGTGAATAAAGCCCCACGCTGACGCCTCACCGTTTTACAGGTGAATAAAACCCCACATTGACGCCTCACCGTTTTACAGGTGAATAAAACCCCATGCTGACGCCTCACCGTTTTACAAGTGAATAAAACCCCACATTGACGCCTCACCGTTTTACAGGTGACTAAAACCGCATTCTGATGCCTCATCGATGCCTCACCGATTTACAGGTGAATAAAACCGCATTCTGATGCCTCACCGTTTTACAGGTGAATAAAACCGCATTCTGATGCCTCACCGTTTTACAGGTGAGTAAAACCGCATTCTGATGCCTCACCGTTTTACAGTTGAATAAAACCGCATTCTGATGCCTCACCGTTTTACAGGTGAATAGAACCGCATTCTGATGCCTCACCGTTTTACAGGTGAATAAAACCGCATTCTGATTTGCATAATGAAGCTTAACCTTCAAATGCATAGATGAAATGTATGTTACTAAAATCAAAGTGCAAGTGGGTTCCCAACTTATCCGGAATGCTCTCTGAACGTAGTTTCAAAACAACATTCCATGGGTGGGTCTTATTTCGGATCACATGTGCTTTGCATTTTAATCTTGAGATAAGTCTGTACCACAAAACACATAATGAATAAACACTATAATCCCAAAAAAAACATATGGCTTCTGTCCGTCAATGCTTTAATTATAACAATATTTAATTGTAACAGCCAGCGACACAATGACCTTTGTCAAACAGGAAGTTAAAGAAGGCGTGAATTTGAAGGCTTGACCTTGTGAAAGTCATCTTCACGAGGGCACAGGCCAGTCTCACCGCAGCATGTGGCCTCCATTAACCTTGGAATCGAACCAGAAACCTACCTTCAGCATGCCGTCCCTCTCCCACTTGAAAAGGCCACAGTTGCTGAAAGATTGAGCATTGGACTTTTAAAACATCCTCCTAAAGTTGCCGATTCCTGAATTTCAGGTGGCAACGTAATCCGAATTCCCGATATTACGAGTTGGTGTTTGGATCACATCAAAATCAAAATCTGACATGAAGGATTATTTTCAACATATTGTACCTGAATTGGATAGCTAAGATACACTCTGTGAAACAGGATTTAAACCAGAGTGATAAATGTTTCAATGGGTAGCCGTATCCATGAGTTTGTGGCAGCTGGTCCGGTGAGATTGCTCTATAGCCACAGACAGACTTACTTGCAGTGCTTGTGAGGTAGCCGGTCCAGTGAGATGGCCCTCTGCCCACACTGGCAGATGCCTCACCGTTTTACAGGTGAATAAAACCGCATTCTGATGCCTCACCGATTTACAGGTGACTAAAACCGCATTCCGATGCCTCACCGATGCCTCACCGTTTTACAGGTGACTAAAACCGCATTCCGATGCCTCACCGATTTACAGGTGAATAAAACCGCATTCCGATGCCTCACCGATGCCTCACCGATTTACAGTTGAATAAAACCGCATTCCGATGCCTCACCGATTTACAGTTGAATAAAACCGCATTCTGATGCCTCATCGATGCCTCACCGATTTACAGTTGAATAAAACCGCATTCTGATGCCTCACCGATGCCTCACCGTTTTACAGGTGACTAAAACCGCATTCTGATGCCTCATCGATGCCTCACCGATTTACAGGTGAATAAAACCGCATTCTGATGCCTCACCGTTTTACAGTTGAATAAAACCGCATTCTGATGCCTCACCGTTTTACAGGTGAATAGAACCGCATTCTGATGCCTCACCGTTTTACAGGTGAATAAAACCGCATTCTGATTTGCATAATGAAGCTTAACCTTCAAATGCATAGATGAAATGTATGTTACTAAAATCAAAGTGCAAGTGGGTTCCCAACTTATCCGGAATGCTCTCTGAACGTAGTTTCAAAACAACATTCCATGGATGGGTCTTATTTCGGATCACATGTGCTTTGCATTTTAATCTTGAGATAAGTCTGTACCACAAAACACATAATGAATAAACACTATAATCCCAAAAAAAACATATGGCTTCTGTCCGTCAATGCTTTAATTATAACAATATTTAATTGTAACAGCCAGCGACACAATGACCTTTGTCAAACAGGAAGTTAAAGAAGGCGTGAATTTGAAGGCTTGACCTTGTGAAAGTCATCTTCACGAGGGCACAGGCCAGTCTCACCGCAGCATGTGGCCTCCATTAACCTTGGAATCGAACCAGAAACCTACCTTCAGCATGCCGTCCCTCTCCCACTTGAAAAGGCCACAGTTGCTGAAAGATTGAGCATTGGACTTTTAAAACATCCTCCTAAAGTTGCCGATTCCTGAATTTCAGGTGGCAACGTAATCCGAATTCCCGATATTACGAGTTGGTGTTTGGATCACATCAAAATCAAAATCTGACATGAAGGATTATTTTCAACATATTGTACCTGAATTGGATAGCTAAGATACACTCTGTGAAACAGGATTTAAACCAGAGTGATAAATGTTTCAATGGGTAGCCGTATCCATGAGTTTGTGGCAGCTGGTCCGGTGAGATTGCTCTATAGCCACAGACAGACTTACTTGCAGTGCTTGTGAGGTAGCCGGTCCAGTGAGATGGCCCTCTGCCCACACTGGCAGATGCCTCACCGTTTTACAGGTGAATAAAACCGCATTCTGATGCCTCACTGATTTACAGGTGACTAAAACCGCATTCCGATGCCTCACCGTTTTACAGGTGACTAAAACCGCATTCCGATGCCTCATCGATGCCTCACCGTTTTACAGGTGAATAAAACCGCATTCCGATGCCTCACCGATGCCTCACCGATTTACAGGTGAATAAAACCGCATTCCGATGCCTCACCGATTTACAGGTGAATAAAACCGCATTCCGATGCCTCACCGATGCCTCACCGTTTTACAGGTGACTAAAACTGCATTCCGATGCCTCACCGATGCCTCACCGTTTTACAGGTGACTAAAACCGCATTCCGATGCCTCACCGATGCCTCACCGATTTACAGGTGAATAAAACCGCATTCCGATGCCTCACCGATGCCTCACCGTTTTACAGGTGACTAAAACCGCATTCCGATGCCTCATCGATGCCTCACCGATTTACAGGTGAATAAAACCGCATTCCGATGCCTCACCGATTTACAGGTGAATAAAACCGCATTCCGATGCCTCATCGATGCCTCACCGATTTACAGGTGAATAAAACCGCATTCCGATGCCTCACCGATGCCTCACCGTTTTACAGGTGACTAAAACCGCATTCCAATGCCTCATCGATGCCTCACCGATTTACAGGTGAATAAAACCGCATTCCGATGCCTCACCGATTTACAGGTGAATAAAACCGCATTCCGATGCCTCATCGATGCCTCACCGATTTACAGGTGAATAAAACCGCATTCCGATGCCTCACCGATTTACAGTTGAATAAAACCGCATTCTGATGCCTCACCGATGCCTCACCGTTTTACAGGTGAATAAAACCGCATTCCAATGCCTCATCGATGCCTCACCGATTTACAGGTGACTAAAACCGCATTCCGATGCCTCACCGATTTACAGGTGACTAAAACCGCATTCCGATGCCTCACCGATTTACAGTTGAATAAAACCGCATTCCGATGCCTCACCGATGCCTCACCGTTTTACAGGTGACTAAAACCGCATTCCGATGCCTCATCGATGCCTCACCGATTTACAGGTGAATAAAACCGCATTCCGATGCCTCATCGATGCCTCACCGATTTACAGGTGACTAAAACCGCATTCCGATGCCTCACCGATTTACAGGTGAATAAAACCGCATTCCGATGCCTCACCGATTTACAGGTGAATAAAACCGCATTCCGATGCCTCACCGATTTACAGTTGAATAAAACCGCATTCTGATGCCTCACCGATGCCTCACCGTTTTACAGGTGACTAAAACCGCATTCCGATGCCTCATCGATGCCTCACCGATTTACAGGTGAATAAAACCGCATTCCGATGCCTCATCGATGCCTCACCGATTTACAGGTGACTAAAACCGCATTCCGATGCCTCACCGATTTACAGGTGAATAAAACCGCATTCCGATGCCTCACCGATTTACAGGTGAATAAAACCGCATTCCGATGCCTCACCGATTTACAGTTGAATAAAACCGCATTCTGATGCCTCACCGATGCCTCACCGTTTTACAGGTGACTAAAACCGCATTCCGATGCCTCATCGATGCCTCACCGATTTACAGGTGAATAAAACCGCATTCCGATGCCTCATCGATGCCTCACCGATTTACAGGTGAATAAAACCGCATTCCGATGCCTCACCGATGCCTCACCGTTTTACAGGTGACTAAAACCGCATTCCGATGCCTCATCGATGCCTCACCGATTTACAGGTGAATAAAACCGCATTCCGATGCCTCATCGATGCCTCACCGATTTACAGGTGACTAAAACCGCATTCCGATGCCTCACCGATTTACAGTTGAATAAAACCGCATTCTGATGCCTCACCGATGCCTCACCGTTTTACAGGTGACTAAAACCGCATTCCGATGCCTCATCGATGCCTCACCGATTTACAGGTGAATAAAACCGCATTCCGATGCCTCATCGATGCCTCACCGATTTACAGGTGAATAAAACCGCATTCCGATGCCTCACCGTTTTACAGGTGACTAAAACCGCATTCCGATGCCTCACCGTTTTACAGGTGACTAAAACCGCATTCCGATGCCTCACCGATGCCTCACCGATTTACAGGTGACTAAAACCGCATTCTGATGCCTCACCGATGCCTCACCGATTTACAGGTGAATAAAACCGCATTCCGATGCCTCATCGATGCCTCACCGATTTACAGGTGAATAAAACCGCATTCCGATGCCTCACCGATTTACAGTTGAATAAAACCGCATTCTGATGCCTCACCGATGCCTCACCGTTTTACAGGTGACTAAAACCGCATTCCGATGCCTCATCGATGCCTCACCGATTTACAGGTGAATAAAACCGCATTCCGATGCCTCATCGATGCCTCACCGATTTACAGGTGAATAAAACCGCATTCCGATGCCTCATCGATGCCTCACCGATTTACAGGTGAATAAAACCGCATTCCGATGCCTCACCGATTTACAGGTGAATAAAACCGCATTCCGATGCCTCACCGATTTACAGTTGAATAAAACCGCATTCTGATGCCTCACCGATGCCTCACCGTTTTACAGGTGACTAAAACCGCATTCTGATGCCTCATCGATGCCTCACCGATTTACAGTTGAATAAAACCGCATTCTGATGCCTCACCGTTTTACAGGTGAGTAAAACCGCATTCCGATGCCTCACCGTTTTACAGGTGACTAAAACCGCATTCTGATGCCTCACCGATGCCTCACCGATTTACAGGTGAATAAAACCGCATTCTGATGCCTCACCGTTTTACAGGTGAATAAAACCGCATTCTGATGCCTCACCGTTTTACAGGTGAATAGAACCGCATTCTGATGCCTCACCGTTTTACAGGTGAATAGAACCCCATTCTGATTTGCATAATGAAGCTTAACCTTCAAATGCATAGATGAAATGTATGTTACTAAAATCAGAGTGCAAGTGAGTTCCCAACTTATCCGGAATGCTCTCTGAACGTAGTTTCAAAACAACATTCCATGGGTGGGTCTTATTTCGGATCACATGTGCTTTGCATTTTAATCTTGAGATAAGTCTGTACCACAAAACACAATGAATAAACACTATAATCCCAAAAAAAACATATGGCTTCTGTCCGTCAATGCTTTAATTATACCCAACTTCCCATGGATGAAACGTGCCTGGATTTTGGTCTGAAAGCCTCAAAAACATTGATTAGTCAAACATATATTCCCTTTGGTTGGGTTCATTGCTTGATTGAGCTTTCCAAACCAAAAACTAACCCTTGGTTTTCTTCTTTCTTTCATGGCACCAGAATGAATTTTCTGCAGCCATCAGACGCGCACATGAAAATGTCTTGGTGATATTCTGTGCCTAATTGTAACAGCCAGCGACACAATGACCTTTGTCAAACAGGAAGTTAAAGAAGGCGTGAATTTGAAGGCTTGACCTTGTGAAGGTCATCTTCATGAGGGCACAGGCCAGTCTCACCGCAGCATGTGGCCTCCATTAACCTTTGAATCGAAATGAAACCGTCGGCATGCGGACGCTAAATTCACAGCCGAGGTATGAAACCGTGGTGCTTCGAGCAGGACTGGGGGCGGGCTGCCAAGCCAAGAACACAATCTAATACCTCAACTGCACAAGCAAACAACACAGCCCCATGTGTCACTGTTCAGCGTATTTTAATCATTCGCTGGGCACACACATACATGAGGAATAAAACACTAAAACACACACAGCATTATCACAAAAAAAACCTAAAAAGCCATTTACAGCAGAGACACAGCAGAAACTGTGCTGTGGCATTTCTTTATTCACTGGGAGCAGTCAAAAAGGACAAAAGACTAAAAAGGAGGAGGAGGAAGATGATGAAGATGGCGGTCACTTCATGCTGTTGAGGAATTTCGGCTGCTCCTCTCCCCGGGGTAGCAGCAGCTCCCCTCCGATCTTTGGACCCGTTTTCTCCTGGATGCAAAGACAAGGACGGAGTGAGTTCTGTGTAAGGGTCCAGGGCAAATCACAACATTTTAAGAATACTGAAATGGGATTAAAAAAAAAAAGACCAGAAACCTACCTTCAGCATGCCGTCCCTCTCCCACTTGAAAAGGCCACAGTTGCTGAAAGATTGAGCATTGGACTTTTAAAACATCCTCCTAAAGTTGCCGATTCCTGAATTTCAGGTGATCAATCCAGCCCTGGCTGGAGTGGCAACGTAATCCGAATTCCCGATATTACGAGTTGGTGTTTGGATCACATCAAAATCAAAATCTGACATGAAGGATTATTTTCAACATATTGTACCTGAATTGGATAGCTAAGATACACTCTGTGAAACAGGATTTAAACCAGAGTGATAAATGTTTCAATGGGTAGCCGTATCCATGAGTTTGTGGCAGCTAGTCCGGTGAGATTGCTCTATAGCCACAGACAGACTTACCTGCAGTGCTTGTGAGGTAGCCGGTCCAGTGAGATGGCCCTCTGCCCACACTGGCACCTGAAGAAGCGCTTTAGCGCGTCGTGCCAGTGGTAATCGTGCTTCTCCTCCACACACCTGTCCAGCGGCTTGAAGTATGTGTACTTGCACTGTTGACGAGAGAGGAAGTACGTGCCCAGTTCACTTCAGGGTCGCACACTGCCTCACCTCCAAGGCTGGGTGTCCACATGCACACAGCTGTTACTCCTCTGTTTTACCTCTTCCTTTTTTAAAGCCAACAGTCTGGAACGCTCAGCTTTTCTTTTTCTGTGTAGACCATTAGCTCACCGTTACACAGGTGAATAAAACCCCATTCTGATGCCTCACCGTTTTACAGGTGAATAAAACCCCATTCTGTGAATAAAACCGCATTCTGATGCCTCACCGTTTTACAGGTGACTAAAACCCCATTCTGATGCCTCACCGTTTTACAGGTGACCGCTCGGCACTTCATCTCTCGGATGTTCCTCATCTTCTCCTCCATCTGCTCTTTCTTCACCAGGGGATCAAAGTACTGCTCCTGGAGCTGGAACTCAGCCTGCGGTGGTGGGGGGGGGTTGCACACACCAAATATGCAATCAGTACACAGGTTAAGGGCTCACCACACACATCATAGATATACAATCACTTGACTAGTTATGGACTCACTCCACACACCACAGATATACAATCACTAGACTAGTTATGAGCTCACTGCACACTTAACAAATGTACAATCACTGGTTAAACTGATGGTGAGTGAAGTTTTCTTGGACACAAATGGAAATCGGCCACGCACACTGCTACACAAGGGTTCACAACACACTGGAAACACATGCAAGGAATGGAGAACCTGAATCCATCGCTATTATCAAATCTGAAACTTATCTGTCAGAACAGGGTGCCACTGACATCACTGTAGACATGCCCTAGGGCTTCATCAGAACTACAGCCCGTGAAGCTTTAAATCACACGCGCGCGCACACACACACCGCACACGCACACGAGGCGAGATGGTGTGCATTTGAGTGTGATGAACGGTGTGTTTTTTTACATTATGCTATATGCGCTGGGAACACCGCATTCTCAGTGCACCAGGACACGGCTGCCTCACCGCTTGCAGCGCCCCCGTGTGGCGGGACTTGGCGTTGAGGATCTGTTGGAACTCGTCCGACCGCAGGTACTCCAGCTGCGCGCGGCGCTTCTTCAGGGCCGGCTCCTCAGGCTCCGCCCCCGCCTGCTCACCTGCAGACACGCCAACGCAGACAGGCAGCTGTGACCGGGGTGTCACCATACAGGTGGATGGGACAGCAGTGTGGTGCAGTGGTAAGGAGCAGAGCTCATAACGTAAAGATTGCTGGTCCGATTCCCTGCTCAGGCGCTGCTGCTGTACCCTTGACCAAGGCACTTAACCCACGACTGCCTCAGTAAATATCCAGCTGTATAAATTGATAACACTGAAATCTACTGTATACAAGTCATTCTGGATGAGAACTTCTGCTAAATGACTATAATGTAATGTAATGTAATGTACAGCATCCCAAATGCTGGCTTTCTTGATAAGGACAGGGGTGTATCGGTTGCCAGGGGTTGCGGATGACGTCAGTGGAGTAGTGCCTATCCACCAATGAGTGCCCACCGGAGGGATGGAGCTCACTTCCTGTCACATGACTTCCTCTCCACTGTACGCACCTTCTGGTGAGGCCCGATTCTGTTCCACTCTCTTGGCGATGTCAGTGTTGTTGGGTCTCTTGCGCTTCACGGCATTCGGATCTTCCTTGGCGATGGCCTGGCCCTTCTCTCGCAGCTTTCTCAGGGCGGCTAACTGGAGAGAGGCCGAGGCTTCAGTACCACAGGGTGAGCAGACAGACAGACAATCAGACAGACAGACATGCACACACAGGGCAGGCCTGTACCTTGGCAGCCGAGAGGCTGTGTGAGGGAGGGGGCGGGGGAGGGGTGTGGTCAAAGAACAGGACGTCCTCCCCCTCTGTGAAGCCCCGCCCCAGTGTGGGGGTGTGGGGACCAGTGGGGCTGCGCAGCCCCTTGGCGCCCTCACCGCCCGCTTTCAGGGGCGGAGACCCCGCCACCCCCACAGGGCCCGGTCTGGGGGCTCCAGCCTTCCCACAGTTCTGCAGGAATCTAGAGACAGAGAACATGGAGACAGTCACTTAAACAGACCCACATTTACAGAGCCAGACACAGAGAGACAGACAGAGCCAGACACAGACACACAGACAGACCTCTTCTGGATCTCCTCAGCTCGTCTCTTCCTGGCTTGCAGCATCTGCTGTTTCTGCTGTTTGAGGAGCTCAGAGGCAGAGATGGACTGGATTCCAGCCCCTGCAGAACCTGTCGAACCTAAGAGACCACGGCTCAGTTACTACAACTACACCAGGACTAACTGTCCCAATACACAGCCACAGACTGTCTTTAGTGGGCTATGATAACAGAGGATTTGGTGTACATTAAGGGTCAATTTGGCATGTGTTGAGTGTCTCTTTAGGGGTTATGCTACCTGAGGGCTTGGTATGTGTTAAGTGTTTCTTCAGGTTCAGGGCTCCAGGAGTGGGCATAGATAGAAGGCCTTTAAAGTCGTCTGAGCAGCCAGACACCTCGCTTCCCTGCATGGCTACAGAGAGAGAGGCAGAGTGTCAGGAGACTGAAAGCCACTGAAAATGCTTAGTGAAACAAAAGGTCAGGCACACCCATAAAAGATAGCGTTTCCTCCTGTTTGGAAGTATAACGCATTCATTTCCTTACCGATCCTCTTCGCCTCGGTGACGAGCTTATCCGCCCCTCTAACGAACAGATTGCCCAGGGTTGTCTGGCCGGGCTTCTTGGGTTGAGAAGCTGCCCTGCAAACACAACACACCAAGAGTCGCGCTTCAGCACAGCGGTCAAGTAACGGTGTCTCAGAAAACCATTCTGGTAACCTTGTGGTGGGAGTGTTCCCTGCAACACTGCAGTGCCATGCCCAAACCAAGTCACACACTTTAAAAACAGCTAAAAATTGCTTCCTGTGCATTGGGCAGCTTGGGGTGCTGGCGTCCTGGTGTTCTGACCAGGGGACATGCTGTCCGGATGCTTCACACCACAGAAATCAGAACCGTTTACTCTCATAATTTACTTACTTATTAAACATGTTGCAGGTCAATTACCCGATTCTGAGGATCCTTCAGTGACCAAGTGGGACACCCTATTTAAAAACAAGTCCTGCTTGGCGGTACATTCTACCCTAAACACACGATCTAGGATCAGTTTATCTAACCCGCAATCACTCATTTACAAGGTAAGTACTGATCCAGGATCAGCGGCGCGGACTCACAGAGAGGCCGCGCACGCCGCGGAGGACACGCCCCCGTAGTGGAAGCCGCTCTGGCACAGGCGCTCCTTCAGGCTGCCCCGCCCCCCGCCCCGCCCCGGGGCCTTCCCGGAGAAGGTGGACTGCAGCTCCGCCCTTTTGGAGCTCATCTTCTTGTACTGGGCCTTCACGTGGTACTGGCAGAACTGGCAGTCATACTGCAAGAGATGGGGGCACATAAAGTGTGTGCACATAAACACTATCAATAGACAAGCGTACTACCAGCAAACTGGAAGCCATTTCTCCATTATACACACTGCAGTCAGTAACCACACCCAAACATCATTACATTCAATTCCCTCACCTCTGCATGTGTCATTTTGTCATTTAGCAGATTCTCTAATCCAGAGCAGCTTATATAGGTGTTTTATGTTATCCGTTTACACAGCTGGATATTTACTGTGGAAATTATAGGTTAGCTACCTTGCCCAAGGGTACAACAGCAGTGGCTCAGCGGGGAATCGAACCATCAACCTTTCAGTCCCAAGCCCTGCTCCTTACCCCTACGGCTCACAAAAAACTAAACACACAATGCTGATCTCAGATCAGTGCTCTGAGGAGAAACGGCACTCACCAGGTTGACCAGCTGGCTGCAGGGGTCTCCATTCTTCTTGGTAGCCTTGCAGGTGCCAAAGTCCAGAGCCTCTCCCATCAGCAGCACCTTCTGGGGGTGGTCCACCGACAGGCACACCTGGGGGAGAGAGAGATCCCAAAAATCAGAGTGCACCCTAACAGAGGGAGCAGAGTGCGCACAACAGAACAACATTATTAACATCATTATGTCATTAAGAAACACAAACACACACATACACACAGGTAAAGTCCACGGTGATTTGTTAGTATGATGCTCATTGTTAGGAGACAGACTGTGAGAGGCACCATCGAGAGAGGGCCCCAGAATAGCAGAGACTCACCCCGTCCGAGCCCTCCTTGGGCTTCATGGGATTAGGGTTGAGGATGCCTATGACTGTGCCCGGGTCAGTCTTCCAGTGCTCCTTATGCACCTCTCCAAACAAGAAGAGGGACACATACACTTCCAGGTCACGGAGGTCGTTCAGCTTCCAGATGCTGAAGGTCTTGCCCTGAAAGGAAAGAAGGGGACAGTGTCCTTTTTTGAGTACACGTGCTCTCAAGCCATGTTCATGATACTCTAACATGTACTCAATGCTTTGACAGCTTGACATCTTAACAAATACACACAATGAGCCACGGCTCACACTGCACTCACACTGCTGTTGCTCTGTGGCGTGGCCTTGCTCACCACCACGGCAAAGGTGACCCAGTCGCTGTCCTCCAGCTTCTCTCTGGCCAGCCGTTCGGGTAACTGCGAGAGCCGGATCAGCCTGCGGTCGGCCATCTTGCGCTCCATCTCCGTGGAGGACACACGGGGCCTCCTGTCAGGGAACGAAGGGCGGTAGTGTAGCACAGTGGTAAGGAGCAGAGCTTTGACCAAAAGATTCCTGGTTCGATCCACCCTTGGGCAAGGTACTTAACCCACAAATGCCTCAGTAAATATCTAGCTGTATAAACAGGTAACATGGAAAAAAACCCTATGTGAGTCACTCTGGACAGGAGTGCCTGCTAAATGCTATAGGTAATGTAATGAATGACAAGTTAAGTATGTGGGTGGCACTCTCCCACGCTTACAATACCATCAGTAAAAGCCCTCATGGAGCCCCACGGCTCCCAATAGGAGAGAAGATTATGACACCACAGATCCCCCAGGAAGCTGGACTACCTGAGCCTGAGGCCTGAGAACTTCTCCACGGCAACATCCTGTGGAGCAGGTGGCCTGGGTGTGGCCTGCCGTGCTGTGGGAGGGGCCAGAGCTGCAGTGGCCGCAGGAGGCGGGGACCTCAGCATGCTGGAGGCTTTACCGCCGGCCCTCATTGGCTGAGACAAGCTGGCACTTGCACACTGTCCTACTGGGCTCTTGTTCTCTGAAGTTGGGCAGCAAACAAGAAATCCTGAAGGAGAGCCATATGTACATGCATACACATTCACATGAACACGCACAGACATGCATACATGTACACGCATTCACTCATGTGCACTTGCACAGACATGCGCACGCACACCTGCATGAACACACACTTGAAAGCACACATACTTACTTGCATGCACATACCAAGACACACACTAGAGCTGCACCTGGTTACCTGCTTTAACCCTGGGTGAGGGCTGATGGGCCGTCCTCGTCTTGGTTTTCAGCAGGTCGGCGTTGTTCAGCTGGGCGGAAAAGGCGGAGGACTCCTGCAGCTTGGGGGGGTTGCTTCTCCGTGGGGCGGCAGCAGGCTTTTCTGTGTGAAACACACCGTCAAACAGAATGCTGGAGTGCTACTGTATTCTAAACACACATTGTGGGATGCATGAGATGAAACGACATGCAGCTTACTCTCTCCAGCATGACCTGCCACACCAAACAACCTGTGACTCTTTCTGGAAAGCAGGGATGTCACACCCACGCAAGTGCGCGTTCTACCTGGCTGTACTGAGAGGGCCTGTTGGGTGTCAGTGCTGCCATAAAAGGTGTCTGCATGAATTCTGCATGCGTCCGTTATGCTGCATGACACACTAAGTGCAGAATGTGCGCAAATGAAACGCCTTCAGAGCCTCTGACTGAACTCTGGAAAACGCACGCAGGCGTCAGGAAAATATGCCATCACCGACACAAGTTAAAGTGACAGAATGCAAGGAAAGACGACCGAGGAACAAAATTCCAAACCATCGGGGCTTGTGATAGTTAACAGTAATGATAGTAGATAACAAAAAAAGCCTCCATCAAGACCACTGCATGATGCAACTACATACCTTCCAAATCCTGTCTGGATTTGTGAAGGCTGTCGCTGGCTTTGGGGGTGCGGGCTGGCCCTCCAGAAAGCTCATCCTCTTCCTCTAAATCATTCACATCCCCAAACAGCGCAGAGGCAGAGTTCTGCTGTCCACCCGTTTCCTCTTCCTCCTCCTCCGGACCCTCATCGTACTCCTCCTCCTCATCATTATCAAACAAACCCTCGAGGTCGTCCGCACCTTCCTGCCCATCCTGGTTGCCCTCTTCGGCCTCGTTCTCCGCCAGGAGTGACGTCAGAATGTCCAGATCATCTTCGCCTGTCACGGATCAGATCATATAAAATGACTCATTTGAAATGAAAACGACAAGATTTTAGCCGTAAATGCTTTCAGGAGATCGCTGTTTGGGCCCCAGACGTCACACCGGAGTCGGCACAATCGGGGACCACCATTGCATCTGTAGCTAGTAAATGTCAGTGGAAAATATGGCTTAATTCCCTTGAGGACAGTCGCTGAACAGCTATGCACTTGTCTCATCTTTCTCCGAAATTATTGCAGTTAGTTAGGAAAGGCGCTTCGGAAGCAGACTATTACCCAACTACCAACTACTTGTAGCTAAATTACCTTACCTTCCATATTTTGAACTGCAATTGGCAATAGAAGGCGTGATAAGAAGGTGACTTAATATCTGAAAGAACAAAGAAATGACAACACGGTGAACAGTCTCCCTAACACGTCATTATTTGCATAGCTAGCCAGCTGGCTAACTTTAGCTCAGTAAATAGTTAACTATTCGAACCATATTAACAGAGGGAAAAGTAACGACCGGCAGATAAATTCCATTACCTAACTCTGCGACTAAATAATATGTCATGTCATGTCATGAAAATTAGTTCAAATAGACAGATTCTGCTTTCATTCACATTCATAGTTAGCCAACTAAGCTATTCAATCATTTCTAGTCTGGCTAAACAACTACCCCTTTTCCGCACTTGACGTCCCAACAGTCATTTACTAAATGCTGTCTCCTAGAGAACCTAAAGATATGTATGAGGTTTTAATGTCCAGCTTGACTCAGAAAGAGGATACAAATTGAAAACATTATAACTGTCCTTTACCTTCCTTAGTGCAGTAATAACTTCTGCAGGAAAAAAGAACAGCTGAAATGTCGCGCCAACCTCAAGCCCCTACCACAACTTAGGAAGCCACCTCCGCGCCGGTATAAAAAATAAGCTTCAAGATCAGAAGCAACATTTTTTCGGCTGGATACAGATACATTGTAGAATATGACACTATATCTGTGGGTAGGTGTATGACAGTTCTTACTTCTTCAATTTTCCTTCTGCGTCTTTACGGAGATTTCTTCAGGCGCTGCGTAGATGCATAGATGTGTATACTGTCTGGATGGGTAGAAAGTGAGCGCCGGTGGTTGGATAGGTACATTCTGAGTAGCACCATGTCTAAATGATGTTCCTTTTTTAAATCACTATTATGTGTGAGTGTGTGTGTTTTTTTATTTTTAATTTTTATTTTTTTGTCGCCGTGCTTTCATTCAGGAGCACCCAAAACACGTAAAATGGGGTAAATAAACGACTAAGGGTTTAATGATTATTTGGTTGACATTATGGGGGTTATATGAAATGAGATCATCTCTTAAGCGTGGCACTGTATTTTTAGATGAAGTTCAAGGGTTTTGTGGATTTTCAACCTGGTTTGCGAAGCGGTTTGCGAAGACTATAAGTAATTCCCATTTGGACTGCGTTTCACGACACTTTCTCTTCCCTTCATTACCAAAAGAGGGCAGCAAGAATACAATATGAAACAACGCGCACTGCTCTCGTACCCATTCAGACTGCCTTTGAACGGCTGTTGCTTTTACAAAAATGATCACCGAAACAAATCACATTGTATATCTTAATATTAGAAGAAGCAGTTGCGGTGGTTCACCTACAGAAGGAGGGCAGGCCAGTTTACCATAATTTCACAACTTGCCTATAGGATTTGAATAATTTACCATGGCGCATATTTGGCCTGTGACTGTAAGATTCTTTTGGATTTTTGGAACCTATTTGAATATTTCTAAAGGCCTTAATGAAGAATGAGACAAACGGTTTGGTTCCATTTCAATTCTAAGGGCTACAAGTACAGCTTTTATGCACCGATGTCAAAATACCTTTTGAATCTTTTAAACCGGTGTTTCTCAATCCTACTCCTGGAGCCCCCCTGTCCTACATATCTTCTATCTATCCTTAATCCAAACACACCTGATTGAAATTAGTGATTAAATCAGGTGTGCTCAGCTAAGCAAAAGCGCCACTGATGAGTTCAGGCAGTTAGGTAGAGCAGGGAAAGATGGAAAACGTGCAGAGCAGGGGGGCCCCAGGAGCAGGATTGAGAATCAGTGTTTCAAACTGTTAATGACATTAATTTTGAATGTGTTGACACAGGTTGCAGTTTCAGTTATCAGGATTAGACTGCTTGCAGAGGGGAGCCAGGCATCCTTAATTTCCCAGCATACCCTGCAGCTCAGAAAGTGTGCGGTGAGCAGAGGCGGGCCGCGGGGAACAGGCCTGGGAAAACGACCTGCAGGTCATCAAAGGCCCTGAGTGACAAAGTGCCACATTAGCGTTGCGTTACTGGGCAGATGATGACACAGCTGTGAGCGGAAGGAGGGAAATTACACAGTACTGTCTGTGCCTTTGAAGAGAGGCCACCTGAATCTGCCTGCAGATTCCTCATGCTTCCACCTCGAAGAATGCCTCTTGCGCAGTTATTGAGACCTCTGTGCTGCGGCAAAGCAGTGCTTTACTTTTTTTTTTTTTTTGGTACAAGTGTATGTGTGGAGGCTTAAAGGGACCTGAATCTTACTGTATGATTAATCATGCACCATGACCTCTGGAGTGATGCTTTAATGCTGCTGGTCAGTTTTAAACATGGTATGAGCAGGTCTTACTGTGTGTATCTGCCTGTCTGGTTCTGCTGGATCTCCCCTGATAATGAAGTACTTCCATGTCATTCAGTGTATTTGAGGTCAGTAAGCCAAACATTTTAGTAAAATTCAAATATACCTTCACTAAAAAGATGAATGAACGACAAAAATGATCTGTTTTACTAGAGGGAGAAACAGCTCCACTGCCCAGTACATTAAAACTTCACATAGTTTTAGGGACACTGAATGGGTACATTCTACTCTCAACAAGACACCACATATTCCTAAATGAACTGACTACAATCTTATTACCTGTCTGTTTCAGTTATTTCAATTATTATTTACCAACATTTTTAGCTCTGATTACCACTATTAAAATTATTGTTATCATGTATGTTGATAAATTGTCACTGTATTTATTCACATAATTACTGTGTTTGCTATGAGGTATAGTCATGCAAGAAAACATATCTAAACTGACCTGAACTGGAGGAGTGAGGGAGGCCAACTGTGAGGGAGTTGCTGTAAGTGCACTCCTCTAACTGTCAAGGGAATGAAATCCTGGTTCTCTTTGATATCTGCTTCTTCTTTTCCAAATATTATGTCAACAAAAAGATTGAATGTGAGAGGATGAGCCACAGACATTGAGAGAACATTTCCGTTCCGTGCAGAGGCAGTTAACATTGTCATGGTCAGCAGTGGTCTGAATTCCCAGTGGACACTTTATACTTGATTAGCATTTCAATCTTTGACCTGTCAGTGAAATAGGGATGTTGTTTCCGTAGAGTTTATCTGTCCATTCAAATCTGAGCTGTGTCTTTCTGAGCATCTCTTTGGTCGTTTCCTACCCTGTGTTTATCAGGGAATGTGTTTTTCTCTCGAACTCTGTTTTCTTCCATTTTTCCTGCATTCCACCTCAGTGACTGCAGTAATGACCCATTGATTCTCACACTGAAGGGGGACATCATCCACACTGTCATTAACATTCTTCTTCCAAACACCAGGACCACTGTGTGCGTCAGAGACCCACCTGAAGCTGCCTGATCGTCTCTGAAATGTTTGAATGACCTAACACTCAGTTTCCTTCGCATTTTCGAAAAGCACCTACGCCGCTCTCTGCGGCAGGAACACATGAGGCTACGGTGACATAGGGGAACAATTCTCTCGCACCAAACTTTCCCGAAACATTTTCTACCCTCTTTCTAGTACCTGGCTCTGAGGACTCAAAAAAAAGCGGGAAACAAAAGGTCAGCTCAGCTGTCTGCCCAAACAGAGTCAGTTACATTACAATTGTTTTGCAGATGCTGTTATCCAGAGCGACTTCCAGTACTAAATAACAGAAGTGTATCCATCCAAGTTGAACAATGTCATGAGCAACGATGTCAGACCAGGCTAAGAACACTCCCGGACCACAAAGTGTGAGTATAACACTATACGAGCCCTACCACAAGTTAACTTGTGCAACCTGACTAGAACAGAGCACAAATGACTCCACCTGTCCCAGCTTTCATTTCTCTCACTCCACACCTGTTTGTAATCCCTGTGACCCCCCACCCACACTCTTCCCCAGCACTGTACAGCCATTGCATCAGTGCTGGGGAGTGAGCCTCTCCTCTCACAGGAAGCAGGCCTGTATTCTGCAGATCTGAGCCTCAGCTGTAGCTGGTGCCCTTATGATACCAATGCAAATAAGGAGCAAACAAACAAGACATCAAGTTCCTTAAAAGTAAACACGTCAAGAAAAAATAACTTTTTCAGTGAGAGCTCTCTCTATGGTTGTCCCTCTCTCCCTTTCCATTCCTGCCCTGAGCGAAACTGGGTCGTGTGAATATCTCTCATTCTGTATTGTCTCGCATTTTTAGACCCAAAACCCCCCTTTCATCCTTGTAATGGAAACTGTGCGCTGGCAGCAATGGATCATGGGAATGGGGGAATTCCTGCATTCTGATGCTCAGTACAGGATAACCGACCAATCCTAGCAGGTCTCAGCTGAACCTGTGCATGTGTCTGAGCCCGGGTGGCTCGTTAAAGGATATGGTCCCAAATAATTTAGGCTGTGGCATGTAGCAGCTTGGCTTAAGAGTGTACCCATGGGGACAGGACACAGGCCAGCCATGCAGGGGGGCAAAGGGAGCCAGTTCTAAAGTCTTGACCGCCTGGGGAAGAAGTCTACAACATTTATGTGCTGGCAGTTAGTCACACAGATAAGCTGAACTTGAATCCGCAGATTCTTCCGCTGCCCTGAAGTGCTGGGACAGAGAGGGCCTGTGTGTTTTGCACTGTCTGTAGTGTTTGAAGAGGGGCTCCATTCTCTCTGCTCCAAACTCAACCCCTTCCTCCAGTCTGCTACACTGCCAACAAGCCACAAATCATCCATTGATAGCAGAATACAAGTGACACTTGAAATATGTTTTCCCTGTGGTGATGTTGTTGGGCTGGGGGTGGGGGTGGTGGTGGGGGTGGGGGTGGGGGTGTTGGTGGGGGCGGGGGGGTGGGGGGGTGGGGGGTTTGTGGTGGCGTGGTGGCAGCCCTAAATTGAGGCATCTGACATTGTTGAAGTTCACTAGTCAAACAGCACGCTTCAGATCACTGAGGATTGTGGGAGTGATGTTTGTAACTGGAAGTCAGCACCTAACTGGAGGAAGTCCAGGAGTTCCTGACCACATTGGAAATTACAGCCTGGCTTCGTTCAGCGCACGACGGAGGCATCAGCCAGGTGTCACACGGGAGCTTTGATGGACCAGACGTGTGTTCACACGAGAATGTCCATCAGACACAACAACAGCTGATGGAGTGTTGTCCACAACATCAATCTCCTGACTATGGAAAACGTGGTTATAACGACATACAAATCATGATATCATACAGACAACAAAATCAGTCCAGAGTGCTTAGCTGGTTCCCAGGGTTGTGGTCCTGCTTTTTGCTTGTGGTTTGGCCTAAAGCATTTTTCAGAGATTTAAGTTAAAGGACTGTGATGGCCTCTTTCTTAAGGCTGTACCAGAAGACTTTCTGCTCGCAGTCATTTCAAGAAAGGTGACAAATGGTGTATGGTACATATGTCATGGCTTCATTTGTAAATCTGACTCAGGTGTGTTTTTACAAGCCCTTTTTTACCTTGCAGTGTGATGTGCTTCTGCTTGTCTCCTCCCCTGAAGGTTGTGCCCGGGTCTCAGTGCGCACCCCTGATGGCTTGTCCACGCGCTTGCAGTTCCACAGAGAGTCTTCACGGCTCACTTACACACCCTCACATTCCTACGCAGTAAGGGATTATAAAACGTAAACCCATTCCAAACATGAAGCCTGGTTTCCATGGGAACACATGTAGAGGTCAGTGGCCTTAGTTTTGTTTAACAGTATGTAGTTCAGTTTTACAATCCCTGAGTGGCTTTAACATTCAAAGCCGGAGAGTTCATCATCTAATGAAAAGAATGCCTACGTACATCTCTGTAAGAACTGTAGCATATAATTTGTTAAGTGCTTCCATGGACATTCATTATCAAGTATTTATATTATTCTTACATTAAAATGTCTAAATGTCTAAACTCTCTGAGAATTCATATCCAAATGTAATGTACTTCTTAGTACATCATATTTTATTCATATTTTGCTGTTTATGAAACAAGGTTGTTTAAAACTGTGAAGTCAGCACTACCATGACAATATGTCATTATGAGAAAAATGTATGGCTAACTATATTTATGTGTGTTGTTTTATTGTTGCTGTAGTGGAAACGTGAAGCATTAATAACCTGACATCAATCAAGCAATCATTATATATTCATATGTAACTAGAACCTGCTGCAACACATAACACTAAATAATCATCAATTTTAAAAAAATGAAACAAGTTTATTTTGGGGTGATTTTAGAAAGTTATTACATTATCAGTTAAACTTATTACATTACAAAACTTTCATTATGTAGAAAAAGTGTTACCATCTAACATAAAAACTACATGCTAATATAATAAGTTATTACATTATATGTAAAAAGTTATAATATTATCCATCACATTTTTTTGTTATGTGGCAGTTAATTACATTATCCACTTTTATTACATTATTAACATTATAATGAGTTCCGTTATCAAGTGGTTATTACTGTATAAGTTACAACAAAACTTTCCAAACAGTCATTCTTCTACAGAAACCATGCCTCAATAAACCAAAAAAATTATCAGTGTCACAGTGTAGGAGTGGGGTTGTGGCAGGCATGTTGAGTTTGTGGTTGGAGTGCTGGGTTATGTTAGGTTTTTGGGTGTCAGTTTTAATTTCCATTGGTCTCGTGAAGTCCGTTTCCAGTGTCAAAGAGGTGTGGCACAACGTAGTCCTCGTAGTGGCCGTCAATCAGCTTGTCAGCGTTGTTCCTGACAAACCAGCAGTCCACCTTCTGCCTCCCGTTGTAGAGCTTCCTGCTCTTCCTCACCACGGAAACCGTCCGCTCCTTGATCTTCAGAGCAGGGTCAGGGGGCGGGGCGAGGGAGTGGTCTGGCACAGTGTCATTGAGGGGGGGTGTTATTAGCCCCACCTCCTGATAGAGGAATTGACCTGCAGGGAGAAGCAAGGGCTTAGAATTCCGCTGCACCATGGAAAAACTTCTATCGCTTTATTTCTATCTCTGTCCACAGTGAAATGTGAGCAAGGCAGCTTAAGTAATTCCATCAACACCAGAACTCCTTGTCTGCATGACACCTGGACCCCTGAGAAAAACCTCATTCGACACAAATCACAGTGATTTGTTTACTTGCAGAATGCGTAATGCTCAACTGGATTTTACTGCACAAACTCTAAAGTGAGATAAAGCTCTGAGGTGAAGGTCTAAAGCTGATAAGCTGTAGCAGTGTAATGCAGTAATTATTTTGGACCCATCTGCTGATGCTGTCAAGACTCAGGGGCCCCTTGGAGTGCTTGGGCAGGCCCTTACTCAGAAACCCCTCGGGGACATGGGACAGGCCCTTATCCAGGAACCCCTGGAAGTCTTCAGACAGGCTTTTACTCAGAAGCCATGGGGGGACCTTGGACAGGCCCCTTTCCAGAAGCTGTTGGGAGTTCTCTGACAGGCCCTTAAACAGCTGCCTCTGGGAGCGCTTTCCCTGAAGCCCCTGGGATTGCTTGGACAAGCTCTTTCCCAGAGGCCCCTAGGAGTACTTGGGCAGGCTTTTACCCAGAAGCCTCTGGGAGTGCTTAACCAGCAGCCTATGAGAGGGCCTGGACAGACTCTTTCCCCAAAGCCCTTGAGAGTACTTACCCAGCAGCCCGTGAGAGCGCTTGGACAGGCCCTTGCTGTTGGAGATGTAGAAGCCCAGATGGTCCCGCTGGTATGGCGCCGGGTTTTTGTACTGGTGGACCAGGATGACAAAGGCGATGGTTCCCTGCACCGTGACGGTGACGTTGGCCCTGCCCACGATGGCCACGCCCAGCCCGTCGGTTTCCACAGCGGCCGTAGTGTCACACGGCAGTATCATCCGATCTGCGCCGTCCAGGATGACCTTGCGGGGGGTGATTTCAATGTAGGCCCGTTTGGGCCGGGCCACCACCACGGTGATCGTGCTGAAGTAAGTACGCTGCTGCTTATGGCTGTGGGCCGGTGCCGGAGCTCCAATCAGCTTCCCATTCACCGTCACCCCTGGCAACCAACCATCCAGTCCAGATTCATTCAGCAACCTTATTACATTACATTATTGGCATTTAGCAGAGGCTCTTATCCAGAGCGATTTACATAGGTTACAATTTTTACATGTTATGCATTTATACAGCGGGATTTTTACTGAGGCAATTTTGGGTTAAATACCTTGCCCAAGGGTACAGCAGCAGTGCCCCAGTGGGGAACTGAACAAGCAACCTTTCAGTTACAAGCCTTCTCACCACTATGTTACAGTTCGGCCCCATATTCAGGAGTTACCCATCGGTCTTAGCATCCTCACCAGAGTTTTCGTGGTCGGACACCAGTCTGAGGACGTGCCCCGGCTCTCCGTTGATGTTGAAGCACACAGTCAGCTTGCTGAGGGGGAACTCCACCACAAAGTGTGGGTCACCATCAGCTAGAGGACAGAGTCAAACACCATAATATCAGCCTGTGCTAAAGTATTTGTATCAATGCGCTCCTAACCTGCATTTAAGATTAATATTGATTTGATCTCTCGGTGAGAAGGCGCCTGCCTCCCTGTCATCTGCTCAAACTGCAGACCATCATTAGCTTTTAGCCCCATCTCCCCTCCGCAGCGTTTCAGACCTGGCTCCGCTACAAGCCGAGAGCAGTGTCATTTAAACAGTCCCTGATAATTACCGTCTGCAGAGACTCAAAATGACAAGCCTTTCCAGCACAGAGAGCGGGAACACAGTGATGTCTGTGTCTTTTAAGTTTGACATTGAGCCAAATAAGAGACCAGCACAAGAAACAAGCAGAGCAGCTGTGTCCCTCGGCCTCTGCAGCGAGTTCATGACCCTCTGACAGCTCAGATAGGAGAAGAAGAAGCGCTAAAAAAGAATTCACCTGATGTTTTGGAAATGGTGATGGATTTCTTTATCGGTTTCCCCACAGATTTACCTGCAGATAAAACACAGGAATAGGAGTAGAAGCTTTAGAAGAAGATGTTAAAACCCACAAACTGATGTTCAAATTGCTAATAGGTGAATAAATAAATAAAAGATCTTTACAAATCATCTTACATAATTCATGGATATTTGTTTTCCAATGGCAAAAAGGATAAATAAAAAAATGTTATAACGTTGTACTATGGTTGTGCAACAGATGCATTCAATATTGAACACTAAATTGATAGACAGCAGTAGATTTCTTACCTGGTTGCTGCTTACATAACAGTAGATATCACACCTGGTTGCCAGTTAGATAGCTGTAGAATTCTCACCTGGTTGCTAGGTAACAGTACAGCTCTTACCTGGTTGTTCAGTCTTTCTGTGGAGACTCTGGGCTTGATCTCCGATGGTTTCCTCCGACAGGTCGGTGGCGGCGCTGTTTTCAGGTGCGTTGCTTGGCGCGTTGCCGTGGAGCTGGGCATCGGCCATCTCCAGGACCATGCAGGTGAGAGGGGTGAGGAGGTTGTAGGCCAGCGACAGGTTGGCCACCTGCTGGCCCAGCTCCTCCCTTTCCCGGCGGGTCTGGCTGTGCCGCCGAGACCTCAGCCCGTCCTTCACCCTCAGGAGGCCCCACAGTCGCTCCACGTAGCCCGTCGGCCCATCGCTGGCTGCCTGTTCCCGCCCTGCCGGCCCGCTGTCGGCCGCCCGCGCCTGCCTCAGGGTCACGTCTGCCTCCAGCACCAGGCGCCTGCCGCTGCTGCTGGCCGTCACCTCTATGTGCACGGATTCTGAGCTCTGATTGGTCAGCTTGCCCGCGACCACCATTTCAGAGCCGTTGAAGTAGTTGGTGAAATGGCTCCGGGTGACGTTCTGCACAGAGCCCTCGGTGTAGCCCACCTGGATATCTGTCAGAAGCGGCGAGCCAATGCCATCATAGAACCTGCCGAGTGGGAGGCGTCATTAAAACCAAACACTGAGGGGAAGTCACTGATGGTTGTACAGCAATCTGATTATTAACCCTTCAACCCAATTCAAGACATTCTCAAATTCACCATTCACCATTTCCCAGAATTCCTCATTACCGATCTTTCTCTGTTCCCAGATCCCATAGTGCCCAGATGTGTCAGCTGTGTCCCACTGTGTCAGCCCCCGTGTTTTTAAATCGATTTCATATATTACACACGTTTACAGGTACATTTTAGTTAACAAAGTAGCTGTGCTTCCTAAGGTCACTTTGTTGTTAGAGGTTTTGATACCAGAGCCATAAACAATGTACCATATATAGAGGTAATTTCCAGGCTTTCAGACAAAGTAATTTCAGCTATTTCAAGTGCCTTCCTTTGTCCATGTCTTTTTGCCTATGCTCCCATGGTCAAAACCTGGGTCAAGATAGGGAACACTGAATTCAAATAACATAGTAGCAGTACTATGAGGTAAGGGAGAGGGAGAGCATGACTAGCAGTAATGTGGAGTCTGACAGAGAAAGTATAGCCCATGTGAGGTAGACGTGTGGGAAGGGGAAAGAGAGGGGGAGAGAGAGGCTGTGAGAAGGAGGTAGATGACAGTATAGCTCATGGGAGGTATAAATTCATGGCAGAAGGACAAACGTTTTGAGCGTGTCTTTGGTATGGGAGTCATGATGGATGCGGCACATCCTGCCGCAGTTCTCCACAGCCACACGCTCCAGCAGGCGGTAATCCACATCCTTCCCGATGCCCACGGTGAAGACGCAGAACCGCTCCTGCACTGCTGCGCGGGTGTTGCTGAGGATTCTGGGAGACTCGAGTTCGCCCACGGTGGGCGGGCCGTCCGTCAGGAGCAGGATGACGGACACGCTGTTGGGGTGCGCACCTGGGCTGGACACCTGGGCGCTTAGCAACGAGGAACTGGTCTGGATGGCTCCGTTTATGTCAGATCCTGGAGAGGATGGATTAATTTCTTTTATTGTTTGATTCATGAGTCATGATTTAAATTTGCACAGTAGAGAAAAGTACGCTTCTCTCTATCAGGACGTGGAGTGTTCCTTGCACACTGAAGGCTTGCATGTCTGGAGAGAACTGATGACCCACGGTGTTACTCCCTCCTACTCTGACTCTCCAGGAGAATATGATCTCCTGCATCCCTAATCCTGTGACCCTCCTTTAGCTGGTCCATGGGTTTCCACAACCTGTTTCCCTGAGGGGTACCATGTCAGAGACTGGTTCTTTGTTGATGGTTCTCTGAGTGTGTGTTAGATCTGCCGGTGGTTCTCTTTGCCAAGTTAAGGTTAGGCCCTTTAAACTCAGTGTAATTGTGCAGGGAATTGTGCTGTGTTTCAGTGGTCATGAACACAGAGGCAGTGCTTACCTCCACTGGGGGTCATCATATAGATGAACTTCTTTGCGTCTCGGATGTTGTTCGGGGTGACGGTCATCAGCTGGCCCGGCTGGCACACCTTGACCCGACTGGAGAAACTCACGAGGTTGAAGCGGTCATTAGGGTGAAGGTCCCTCAGGATCGCGAAGAGAGCCTCTTTTGTCTACGAGGAAGCAAAAGACATAAACACAGCCTGCGGAAGGGCATTCAAATATGCCCACCTAACCAGAAGATCAGTGGATACTGCAGGAATCTATTTCAGACAGAAAAAGCCAGATTAGTGAGACGATCTCCACACAGGCACTGACAGAGTAATGCAGTTTTAAAACGGCAAAAAGCTTTCAAGATATGTTTGAAAGACTGTCTGTCGAAAGGCTGTACATGGGCTGCCTGGTGCTTCACCCAGTCTGTTTATTCCATTTCCAAACACAAATGTGCTATACCTCCTCTGAAATAAAACACACTGGCAGATGTTGGGATACGTGAGCCTGGTACCGATAAGCACTGACAGACTGGAGTCTGCAGCAGAGAGATCTGGTGGCTAATTGATGATGTTCAGACCGCGACAGAACCTTGAAGCGGAAGTCACCTGTCTGATTTTGGTTCCCATCATGGAGGCGCTGGTGTCGATGACAAGCACCACATTCTTTGGGACCACAGGTAGATTTTTTGGTGCGAGGTAGTGCACGAAATGTCCGTTCAGGAACTGGAAGAGAGCAAAACTGACTGGGAAACTTCTCATGTTGTGGAGTACTCAGTGCAACTTCCATACCCTCATCACCTTCAACACATGCATACACCTTCTACATCTTCTACACACACACACACATCTTTTACATGCTAGTTTGAAGATTACACAGTACGTACACAGATCTGAGATTAGTTTCTAAATGGCTCCTGGATATGTACCTGGATATCGCCAATGCCCAGCTCTCTCTCCACTTCGTAACGCACAATGAAGTCTCCCAGGTTGCCGCTGGTTGCAATCGTAGCCTGCTGAACGATGCTGGGGCTGAAGGTGATCTTGCAGGAGGTTCTATTCCGCTGTATCACCGTGGAGACGGGAGGTGTTAGCTTAGCTGTGGAAAGGGGGCCAGAGTCAGTAGGGACTGAAGTCCCGCGTGCGCGCACACACACACACACACGCACACACACACACGTCAGAGATGCAGTCTCACGCTGATACACCTGTCCCTGAAAGCCGTACCCTGTGCTTTGGCTCCGCTGCTGACCGCGGCAGCGCTCTTCTCGTTCTGCAGCGGCAGCACCTCTAGGCGTGTGATCCGGGCGTGGTCGACGATGGTCACCTGGACGGTCAGCCTGCTGACGAGCTGCTGTGGCCGGAGGCTGGTCACCAGCTCGTACCCGCCCAGCCACCTCTGCAGCAGCACCTCGTACGTCAGCAGGAACACCGCCTGGCTCTTCGCTGGGACACTGACCGCCACGCGGAGCGCCTCCACGTCATCCTCGCTGCACGGGGAAAAGTCGTGACTCTGTCACTCTCCCAGCACGACTGCATTCAAACCAGAGGACCTTGCTTCTAATTTCAAGGTGGGAATAGGTCTCGTCTCCATTATGCCCGACCGTAATTTACGCAAATCAAAAATCTTGTTTTGACATTGGTATGCATTTTGATCTCGACCTGTCAGCATGAATCAGTGACGTCTTTTTCCCATGACACCTTGACATTAATTTATGTGGAAGAAAAAAACTGAAATACTGTATGACCAACTGCTGAAGAAGTGCCTCAGAGCAGCTCTGCTGTAGCTGTACAGAGAGCAAACTGTAACACTGTAACATTGTATGGAAGGAGTGCCACTGCAAAGGCAGGTTAAACGCACAATTTACCATCTCTGTAATCCTGGAGGTAGAATTTGGAGTTGGAAGTAATGTCAGTTATTCAGTCAAAGGGACTCTTGTACCTTTCACCACCTGCTCTCTCTTTTTGAGACTTGGCTCCTCCCTCTTTGACCAGCTTGACCCTCTTCTCCTTGAGCCTGATCTCACCGGGGTAGACCTTCCCCCCAATGATCCTGTGAATAGACAGACAGATCCTCCTTTACCCTTTTCTCGTGCACCAATGGCCTGTGCCACCTTGGATTCTCTAAGTAAGTATGGGTCAGGGCAACAGGAGACGTGTTCAATCAGAGCCCAAACGCATTATGACATCACCCCAGTCGTTAAGACAGTGCTTTATTTTTCTGGTGGGCCTCTAAAAACTGACAGCTTGTCCAATCTGCCAGTCTTATCAAATCACCACACTAAGCCACACTCTAGGACAGGGGTGTGCAAACCTCTCCTGGAGAGCCACTTGTCCTGCATGTTTTAGATCTCTCCCTGCTCCAACACAGCTGATTCAAATGATCAACTCGTTATGAACTTCTGAAGCTGCTTAATAACAAACTGATCATTTGAATCAGCTGTGTTGGAGCAGGGAGAGATCTAAAACATGCAGGACATGTGGCTCTCCAGGAGAGGGTTGGCCACCCCTGCTCTAGGACATTAAAGGTGGTGGAGTAACAGACCAGCTGGCACTACATAAAACATAGACACTATCCAGCTGTACTCAAGTGTTTTGCTTGGAGACACTATGCTCCTGTACACATGTGATAACCTTTGAGACACTGTCCAGCTGTACTCACACAGTGAAGTGGGAGACACCATCCAGCTGTACCATACTCACATAGTGAAGTTGGAGATGTAGGCCGCTGTGGGGATCTGGAAGTGGAATACCCCCTCTGTGGCCGCGGAGTGCCGGTTCAACATGGTGCAGGACACAGAGGTGACGGCATAAGGGGAGATTACAGTTGTTTTCACAGAGAGTTCCTGGATGTGAGGTTTTGTTTCCTGCAGGAAGGAAACACCAGAATTATGCAGTACACCTTGAGCTGCTCAGAGGAAAGGTGAAGATGTATCACCTTCCTCAGCACACCATCTCATGTTCTTGCTATGGTTTACCAGTGACAGCTGTAGCCTTGTACTGCTGAAAGCGATGCATGACTCAACAGAGTGAAACCCATTGTGCACATGTGCACTCAGTGATATTCACTTCTTCCTTACACTGCTTTTAGATTAGTTCATTGGAATCATTCCACTCATTATTACACAAATCAGGAAATGCGTAATCCGCAAGTGTTGTCCTCAGCCTCTGAAGGCTACCTCATCTGCAACACAGTGTAGCCTAGCGGTAAAGAGCAGGGCACTTTGCAAAGTTATGTAATGTACCACACATGAGGGTGCTGCCTTACATACTTCATCCACCACATCGTAGCACATCAGGTCATTTTATTGCTTCTGATTGACATATACTGTTTTTGTGCGCTCTCAGACAAAACGCATCATATCCAACGTGCTCCCGTTACACTGGCCAACTACACAAGTCATGAAAGGGTTACTGGGATATTAGAACAGACGGTATATCGCAGTAAAACAACTCGTACGCATACTGAACAATGCATTTAGCAAAATATTACGTATAATAAATGATAACGATTTTCACATTGAATTAGTAAGACAATAAAAAAAGGATTAACTAATAATGTTATACGAGATCTGATATTACATAAAGCGTAAAAACATCAATATAAAAATATGTCATTTAAGTCGGACCACGTTTACCTTGTTCACTAATGTTTTGATCTGTCGCCGAACTCGGAGAGGAACCTTGAAATAAACAGAACAATGTCAAAAGCCAAAAGGAATAATATCCTAATCCCCAGACATACCCAAGGAAATCACGCAAGACTCACAGTACTCAAGTCCGAGTTGGGGAAGATGTCATCCTCAAAATCAATATCCTCATATTGCCCGGAACCAAACGGAGCAAAACACAGCAGCAAGAAAACAACACTCAACATCAGGTTAATATCCATGTTTCTCACATTGACGGGGGAGAAAACCGCACACACTGCGCGAAATATGGAACTGACTGATCCTGAATTCAGGGGTTGGGGAAACTTCCAGCGGCACGCCTATCTTCACACGCTACACGCCGGGCTTGGAGGTGAATTTTCTCCGGTAGAGGGAATTAACCCCCGGCCTGAGAATCGCAACACTGTAATTACAGCAGAGGCACTTAAACCCACTTCATCCCCGCGCTTTGTTCCTTTCTCCTACAATTAACCCCAAGGCCATAAACTACACTTTAAGGGCAACATGTAATTTATGTTCAGCTGAACATAAATTACAGAAGTAGATACAACGCAGACATATAACATATGTCACTGAATAATTTTCACTGATTCTCAATCCTGCTCCTGCCCCCCCCTCCCACCCCCTGCTCTGCACGTTTTCCATCTTTCCTTGGTCTGCCTACCTGACTGAACTCATCAGTGGCACTTTTGATTACCTGAGCACACCTGATTTAATCACTAATTTCAATCAGGTGTGTTTGGAGTAAGGATAGACAGAAGATATGCAGGACAGGGGGGCTCCAGGAGTAGGATTCAGAAGCACTGGAACTAATGACGCATTTCTAGAACGCACAATCGTCGGGTATAATTTTCCGTCAAACACATCATAAAACTCCAAGGCTGTCAGTTTTACTCCTTCATGAAAAAATCTACTTTTAAAGATACCGTGCAACTGTCTAAGATACTGAAAGATGTATTCGTTAATTTATTTCAAGACTGATGTCTACATGAATGTCAATCGGCAATAATAACCTAACAAGGTCACACGTTTCTGATAACCGGTGGATCAAGCGTGGTTTATTCCACGCACAGTACTCAGGTGATGCAGGTCTTGTAGACCTTTGACATCCGAAATGTATTTACAAATATATTTCGAAAGTATTTGCAGTTAGTTATTTAGGGGATGTAAAGATATGCAATTAAGTAGAAAATACATTTAACTTACATGCAGTTATAGAAAAATGACATAATGGAAATAACGTATAATGATTCTGGAAATATATAAACAAATATACATACACCTGCATACATAGCAGATCTTGGGAAGGAGCCATTGTTTCCATTAACATGGAAATGCATTCAAATGCATTTTGCACTCACGTACTATATTCCTTTTAAGACTGCATGTCAAATGGTCAAATACTGCATGAAGTTGTTAGGACTCGAGCGTTATCACCAGTTTATAAGCCAAGAGCGCCATCTAGTGGATAAATTATATAACAACATGTGGGATACGAATCTTTTCAACATCTCTCCACTTTTCCTGGTGGCAGTTTAGGTTTTGTTTTCATGTCATGCCCAAAATGACAGCTTGGTCAAAAAATCTTATTCAATCAGACAGAACTAAAATATTTCAAAGACACATTGTGCATGCTTGTAGACATGGAAACTACACAAATGCACCAGTTTGGACTTCAACTGTTCTTTCATGCTGATGTACAAAACTCATACCATTAGCTAGCTGCCAGTCAGCTATTTTCCATTTGCTCTGAAACCTCACATACTATTATTCCCGATTTCAGATCTACGTTTGAATGATCAAAACATACACAGTAAAGATTAATGTAGTCTATGCCACCAAAGAACGCGCCTCCCTTTGACCACTCACGAAACCGTCACCAATTTACACGAACACTGTTAGAGTATCGCGAGATTAGGTTCATCCGCGTTACTTGAGGGGCTCAGATCTGTGCGCCTGCGCAGTGAGGCGAGTCTGACCTTCATTGAAGTCACCATGTTCGCCAGGACCACCGCGGCGCTGTTTTTGCCACAATGGTAAACTTTAAAAAAATATGTGTTATAGGTACAGAGCCATGCATTTCAGCTGTAACATTATTCGATGCGTCTTGTAACGTGTAGTTCTTCAGCTGTTTTTCTATCGTGAGAACAAGTGTCGATCCTTGATTCACCGGTAGCTAGGCCTCAGCAGTGTGCGGTGGGGAGTCTTAAGTTCACTCTATAACTGACAGCTAACATTAACTAGAATGCACATTCGGGAGCAACAGGTATCATAAGAGTCAAATTTTCAAAGAATGCTATTTATGGTGGATTTATTTGTTGATGGTAGTTTCCTGCTTTGGTGAAATATCAGATTGCGTGCTTCCATATTCGCTCCTTACAGTGTTTGATAGCTAGCTAGCTAGGACAGTGTTACAACTTTGAAACAAGGCCAGTCATTGGCACCTTAAGACACAAATCCACAGTCGTGTCAGCAATGTCCACAAAAGGAAACACAATATAGATCTTAAGCTACTGTCATGACACTGCTAGTGTAGCTAATAGTACAGCTGATCTTGTTAGCTGGGTGGTCTGTTGGTGGGTGGTTGTTCTGCAGGATTTTGAATTGAGCATTGGAAACAGACTGCACGTCCTTCTGTGTAACATGTCATTTAGGTGTATCTAATTTGCGCTTTTGTTTTTTTAGTGGCCAGGTCAGGAACATGGCTACCTTGAAGGACAGTAAGTATTAGTTTAATTTCTTCTCCCATGTCAGTGGCATGTTTAAACTTCTTACGGTTTGGGGGGGGGGGTGAATTTTTGCCGACCTTGTTTCTGTGCTCGTGGTAATGTAATGTACATGGGCTCGCTGTGAAGTTTAAGGTGGTGTGTGACTCGTCTGTTCCAGTCACCATCCGGTTGAAGTCCATCAAGAACATCCAGAAAATCACCAAGTCCATGAAGATGGTGGCCGCAGCCAAGTACTCCAGGGCTGAGAGGGCTCTGAAGCCAGCCCGCGTCTATGGAACTGGAGCCCTGGGTGGGTCACAGAGTGGCTTTACAGTATTTAACTTCTGTGCAATAGCCTGCCTCCGTAGTGTAGTGTCACAGTCCCCTCCTGTCATTCTGAAAAGATAGGAAAGGCACAGTTTTTGGAGTACAGTGTGACACTAGTGGGTATGGAATCAGGCTTGTAACCAGAGAAGTTAAATTTCAGTGTGGGGCTCAGTTGTCTTTTTGAGCAAAGCAAGTAGACTGAAATCCTTCAGGAAATCTCTTGCTGTCTAAATGGGCAATTTATCAACTGCTAAAATTGCTCCAAATAACCTCATCTACCAAGCAAGTTGGTTATGATGTCAAATGTCAGAGAACAATTTCTCAGATGTTTTTGTGAATACTGTGTGGGATACTAATGCTATGTTGCTTGCAGCTTTAGAGTTGAGGATTTTAGTGGAGTAGGCCTCTCCATCCCATTAGCATTAAAGGATGCTGAGGGGCACTGTTAGTGGGTTTTTACTGTAGCTGTATAACTGATGTACAAAAGCGCATGAAAGCCATCTACTCCGTTATCATAACAAAAAGACCTTCTATATGAGTCTCTGTGTGCTGTGTGATCTGAAATGGTCTAAAGGTGTCAGTGCACATGAGGCTACTAGTGTAGGTTGTTGTGTGTGTCTGCTCAGCTGTGGGCTTAATAGTGGTAGTTACTGTGTATCTCTGTGTTCATATCTTTGGGGTTAATAGCGATGATTACTGTGCGTTTCCGCCCTCAGCTCTGTATGAGAAGGCGGAGATCAAAGCTCCGGAGGATAAGCAGAAGCACGTGATCATCGGCGTGTCGTCCGACCGAGGCCTGTGCGGAGCCATCCACTCCAACGTGGCCAAGGCCATGAAGAGCGAGATCAATAGGCTGGCTGGGTCTGGCAAAGACGTGATGGTGGTGAGCATAGGAGACAAGCTGAGAGGCTTATTGTACAGGTAAATACCCCACTGTGCAGGTACATGCCCCTTTCTGCACAGGTGCACACTTGTTCACTACACAGGTACATGCCTCAAGCCTGCACAGGTGTATGCCTCCTCCCTACACCGGTACACACAGCCCTCCTTGCACAGGTAAACAGACCCATCCCACTGGCACGTGCCCACAGCTGTGGCTAGTGCTGCTCCAGAAGGGCTGCAGCACGGCTGTAATTGCACTGCATAAACAAAATTGCGCTCCATGTTACCCAGGCTACAGAGAGTAGATAATTGCATCATTGGTTGTTCAGTAACTGAGCACAAATCAATACATATAATGTTTCAAATGTCAACAAAGTGCTGATTTGTGCCGAGTTTTGAGCAGTCTGCTGGAACATTCGTTCTTGTGAACCTTTTGGTGAATCTTTTGTCACTGCATGGACTAATTGAATAGATGTGGATCTTATCACACACATGTCCAGCATCCTGTGCAGAATATCGCTCATTGTCCTTTTGTTTAAAGGAAGGGATTTTTCCCTGTTATTCCACAGAAATAAGCGTAGAAACGGCTGCTTCCTGTCGTGCTGTCTGTGTCCTCACAGTGACAGTAAGGAGGAATGTTTCTTCTCCCTGCCAGGACCCACGGGAAGCACTTCTTGATCAACTGTAAGGAGGTGGGCCGCAAACCTCCCACCTTCGCCGACGCCTCCCAGATCGCCACCGAGCTGCTCGACTCGGGCTTCGAGTTTGACCAGGGCACCATCTTCTACAACAGATTCAGGTAACAAGACCCTCCCATACCCAGACAAAGGCACCACACCTCCACTCACTACCGCGGGTTGGAATTTAGCGCAGTGCGCCACACAGTTTTGTTTCCTGTGTTGAACTGATTCATTGTGGGGCTGTAGTCAGTGGTCAGGGCTTGTGTGAGGAACAAATCCAGCGCAGAGTCTGAAAACTTAAGCCTTAACTGCAGTTTGAGCTCAGCGCAGAGACACCTGCAGGTATTTAAATGCTTCCTCTGCTTTCATTATGAAAGCTGATAGAATCAGAATTTTATAATTCCTGGGTTTAACATGATAATCACTAATATGTAAGTGACTAATGTGTGATGATTTTGTTTTGCTGTTGAACAGGTCTGTTATTTCATACAAGACTGATGAAAAGCCCCTTTTCTCCATGGATACTGTGGCAAACTCGGGTACGAAAACCTTCATAGTTTGACAACATGACATTGATGACACGATTGTGTCAAAGCTCAAAGCTCTCAGCTCTCAGCTGAGAACTGTCTCATTGTGGAACTGTACACACCCTGTCCCCGTACTGTCGCTGTACCTACTGTACGCACTTTTGTAAGTCGCTTTGGATAAAAGCGTCTGCTAAATAAATAAATGTAAATGTAAATGTAAAAAAAAGAAAAAGAAAATAACATTTAAGGAAATATTGGGCCAGAAGCAAAATGTATCAATAAGCCGATATCAGTGCTAGCCAGCTTTTATAAATGTGTGTTTTTTCGCGGGCTCAGAGAACATGAGCATTTACGATGACATCGACGCGGACGTGCTGAGGAACTACCAGGAGTTCGCCCTGGTCAACATCATCTACTATGGCATGAAGGAGTCCACCACCAGCGAGCAGAGCGCCAGGATGACCGCCATGGACAGCGCCAGCAAGAACGCCTGTGAGAAGGACATCCTCACGCTCATCTCCCTCACTGCTTTAGAATGTTCCGGAAGGGCTCGGGATCCCTGAGGGGAAGGGTGGGGGGAATGGCCGGTGTTTGGGTCATCGAGTTATCTGGTGCTCTGTTTGGCAGGGTTTTGCGTAGCCGTGGTTTCTTCGCCCGTGCATCCCACGTCAGAGGGTTCCTGCCACAGATTCACTGATCTGCTGAATGTGTTTACAGCTGGCCTTCAAAGGGTTAAATGCCATTTGTAGATTAAGTATTGTGGAGAGGTGTGCTTGCTGTCTGTTATTTAACTTTATTTGATGAGTCAAGGTAATTTATTCAGAGTGCATTTTTACAGTTGAGTGGTCTCAAATCGCTGAACGTACTGCAATTTCCTGGGGGGAATTGACAAAAAAGAAACTAAAAAGTTGAGAAAAGGGGAAACTGAAGGGATTCCTTGACCCTGGGAAAAGCTGTCTGAGAGACAACTGGAAGAACAGTGGCTGTTACCCTTTTAGTTCTGAGAGTTCTCATGGTAACATGCTATCGCTCTGAACAGGAGCACCCTCTGTTAGTCTGAATCTCGTCATACTATACAATCCATTTGTACACGTGAGCAGTGCTGAGGGCAGCCGGACAAACCTAGACCCCCTTTAGGCAGTCTGAAACAGGAAGTGATGTCAGCCGTGCCTAACGAACAATCTGCTCTGGACTCTCTGTAGCCGAGATGATCGACAAGCTGACCCTGACCTTCAACCGCACCCGCCAGGCCGTCATCACCAAGGAGCTGATCGAGATCATCTCTGGAGCCGCCGCTCTGTAAGTGCTGTCGGGGGTCATTGTGATGCGCACGCCGTGTCACTGGCCACGCCTACATCCTGCCTTTCATTTACCTCTGCTACCGCAAAGGGAGGGAGAGGGGCTTAAGCAGGGAAAGTGTGCTGGCTGGATGCGTTGCGTCTGCTTGCTTGGCAGGTACAGCCAAACACTTTCCCTCTGTCGAGCGTGCCTCTCCGTAGAGCTCCCATGTGAATTTCCAGCTTGAAGAGTATATACATTTTTACACGCTGAGGAGGAACTTAGCGTTTTCAGTGGCGTAGCAATAGCCGAACTTTAGCTCTTAGCGTTAGCTCTTTGCATCTCTTGCATCTTGTTGTGATGCTGCTGTAGCCTTGTAATCCTGCCCCCTCCCTTCCCCTCCAATCACATTCTCATGATCATTTACACCCTTCTTACCCCTGCATGACCTCAGGGAATGAACCACAGGTTGTCAGTGTTGAAAATCAGGTAACTCGCCATAGAATAGAATGTATTACATGGTGCTGGAGCTGTGTTAGAATCAGTTTGTAGAAGGCTATAGTTCTGTAAATAGAAGTGAAATTAAGTCTAGTTATGCTCATAGATGGTTTAATATGCTAAAGTGTTTAGTAGAAACTGCAGAACTGTCAGTAATGGTCATTATTTTGTTGTAAATATCGCTATGCTGCAGTGGCAGTTCTGTTCAGAGGATGTCACCTTTACACATTTCTTGGTTTTTCCTTTCTCCAGATGAATGTGGGAATCCTTCTTCCTGTCACCACTGGGGTGGTTCCGGTGCACTTGCTGAAACTCCGTCACTCTTCTGTTGTCTAGAGTTTATGGACATTCATTCTTCTATTTGTAAAATACCTTTGAAAAATAAAGCTCTCATAAGGAAAGTTGTTTTGGAAGTGTCTGTGCTTTGCCGAAATCGGTAGGGCTCAGCGGTGTAGTTTTACTGCACGGAGAGGATTGATAAGGAGAAGAATTAGTCTGAAATGCACAGGAAGCCTTTTGCCTTATACAATCCACTCTTCTGTTGTGCCACAGCACTGGAAACACTGTAAGAAGTGCTGACCATAGCAGGAATACCTTTCAGGGCCTCAGTAAAGCATGCTCCTTTGAAATTCTGGTTGCATTGTGCGCTCAGAATAAATCTCTTTGAGACCAACTAGTCTTTAGCAGTTAGCGCTCCGCCTAAATTCAGAGCTGGCCTGTGTTATGTGGAGCTGAAAGCCGCTTAATGGTGCATCTTCATACATGGTTTCATAATTTTGACATCACATCACACACATCCCTCTTATATTGAATGTTTATTATCTTTTAAGTTGCGCTTTCAATGGCAGGCTGCAAGCTTCTTGGGTGTCCTGTCCATAGTTTGAGGAAAGCGGTGGTTGCTCCTGGCAGGTTTTGGAGGACTTCATGCAGCCGTCCTTTGACCTTTGACCCTGTGCTCAGTCCTGCCTGGAAGCCAAACCATTCACAGCAACTCTGTCACTTACCTTTCACAGGGTGTCTGCGCTTGTCACACACGCCAATCCACTGTTGCTTCTGTGCTGCTAGTGTTGCAGTTACGTTACGAGAAGATCACTGCTCCTCCTGTTAGTGTGAGTGTGTGAAACATGCACTGTGGTGTTGTGCTCATTGGAAAGGCAGCAGGACGCAGTGCAGGCTGTTGGCTGTGGAGTGGAAGCAGGCCTATGGTGAGCCGGCGAGTTCAGGAACAGCAGAGGAGATGTCTTTGTTTCCTTTAATTTCCTGGGGTCCTGCACGCGCTCTGGGGTCAGGCGGTGTGTCAGTAGAAAAAGAGCCAGGAGTTTGAGGTGTGTGTGGAGTCATTGGGCAAAATGACATCCAGATGGTATAGGGGTGTGTGGAATTCGGGGGTCCTGCTCCACATCTGAGTTGGGGGTCCACATATACTCTGGGGGGCGTCAGATAGTGACCCTTCTCTCCTGAGCGGGGCAGTCCTGTACACCTGTCACCTCAGGCCACAGTCGGCCTCCCAAAGAGGAAGAGCCATTCATGATGAGATTATTTTTCTCATGTGGCTGATAAATATATGAAGTTCTGCTACAGCTATGGCAGGCACAAGTATTTTGCTGTGACATCTTTATACATGAGTTGAATAGTTTTTTCTTCTCAGTTTTACTTTCTCTCTGAAGTTATTTGTTTGCATTTATTAAGACAATTATAATCATGCACTATAGTGAATAAAGATTAATTCTATATAATTCATATAAGTTAATTAATTATAGGAGCAAATGAATAAAAAGGGTCTCACGAGGTGGGGCCGTAAAGGTGGTTTTACGCTGTTTCACATCTTGCAATACACCGTGTGTCCACATGTAGGCGCTGTGTACATACAGGTCTCCTTCCCCGCAGGTCGGTGGTGTTATCAGTAGCCCTGTTTACAGGGTAAAAGTGAACCGAGTGTTTGATTACAGTGTGGGGCCCCTGCTCTGGCCCACGGGCAGTGTTAATTATTGTCTTTCTTGCTTGTTGCTGTTTACTCTGAGGGGGAAGGAAGTGTGATTACATCTGAACATTGAAATTACCACAGATCAGAGCCTCAGATACACCCCAGAATGGAGCGCGGCTTTCCAGCCACGCCTCTATTTTGTTTCCCAGCAACAGCAGCAGTGAATATGATGCACTGATACATGCTCTGCTAGGGGACGACATTTCAGTGCAAGGCCAGAGCTTCAAAGGAGTCAGTTTAAAACAATTATTTAGGCCTAACTTGATTTGCTTTACCGGCTTTGTGTTGTTACTGTGTCTAACATTGTTGGAGGTTCTGATCAATACCATATAGACATATATAGCTATTTAAAGAGATGCTGAGTGTGTGTGTGTGCGTGTGTAATTAAGGATGTGTCCCTCTCAACATTACCGCTGTCTTGTGCTCCAAATGAAAAGATGAAGGATTCAAAGACACGCTCCACTGTGTCGTTCCTCTGAAAACTCCGCTCTCGTCGTTCTCGCCTTCCTTTCTTTCCCTCACAAGGCAGAAAATGATTAGAGGAACAGGTGACAATGCGTGAAGAGATTTCCCCAGTTCTGCGGTTATAGAGGGTGTCAGATTAAGTATGACATTAAAAAGGTGAATACGAAGAAGGATTTTTTTCTTCCATTCATGTCCTCTTTAGAAATAAGAGCAGATCCTCTCCCACCCCTTGGCTATCCACGCCTCCGTTAGGCTCGGATTCAAAGCTGTCCTCATGTGGATAACACTCATTACTGACTGAAATTACACACACACGCTCTTTATGCGGATAACACTATTACTGACTGAAATTACTCACACTCCCGCTCTATGTGGATAACATCATTACTGTCTGAAATTACTCACACGCCAACTTCATGAGGATAAGTTATTACTCAGTGAATTAAGCCTACCACATATCCATTTTATTATAATATTAATATCCTTGTATTTTATATCTACTCTATTTACTTACACACACACCTGCTTCAATGTGATAACATATATGGATAACACCGATTAATGTAAGGTGATGTAATGTCTAAAATTACACACACCCTCATTTTGTGCAGATAGCACTCTTTCCTGCCTGACACTATACCTTCCGGATGTCTGTTTTATGTGGATAGCATTCTTTATTGTCTGAATTTCCCAACATGCCCATCCTATTTGGATAACACTCATTACTGTGTGAAGTTGCATGTAGACCACTTTATTTGGATAACACTCATTACTGTGTGAAGTTACATGTAGACCACTTTATTTCTCTGAAATCACAATCATATCCATGTGTATGACTCATTCTTGTCTGAAATATATGGATAGCGCTGTCTGAATTATTGCTGTCTGAAATTCCACCCTTCATACACCTGCTTTATGTGATATCAGTCACTACTGTCTGAAATTATGAACATGCCAGCTCAATGTAGATAAGCTCTTTACTGTCTGAAATGATGTCCTTCTCTCTCCCCCGTATGTAAATAACACCACCCTCTGTAAGCATGTTGTCCTCACGCTTATGGGAAAGAGATCTTGTTTGTCTCCACAGCAGCTGACACTCATCTCTCCTGTGAGTTTGATGCCGATATACAGAATTATCTCACTAGGACTCTTCCTCTCTCTGCATTTCCAACCAAAGGAGGAGCTCTGTGTGCTCTGTACATCTGACAGTTTATGTTGGGCAAGATCAGAGGGGCTGTCTCTCAGATAACACAGGAGGAGAAAACCTGACTGGCATTAACACTGGCCTGTAAATTTGTTTGCAGTTGTTTCAGTAGTTGCTGTTTAGGCTACACGCTAATAGCAGTCAGGCTAAATGTTTCCCCATTCGTTTTCTTTAAAAGCCACTATACAGGGATCCTTGCCTCATTTAACATGCACTGAGCTCCTCCCCTCCTCTCCCAGCTCACACCAATGGAATTAACATGGCACCAAATAAATCAGAGGTTTCCTGTCTGTAAGACTTTATTTGCTGCTGGATGCTGAAAAGTGAGAAATACACTTACATGCAGTGAAACACCCTTTCACACTACAAGTCCCACAGTGCACCTGGAGAGCAGACACTATACAGAGGATTTATGCAACTCCCTGATGTCATCTAAGCAATGTGTACATGCCCAGCAAGTTGCAGGGTACGTGACAGTTGTGAAATGAGGGCACCCTGCCAATATACCCACCCCTACCCAGGTAAAACAAAGTCAGTTTGTTTCCCTTCTGTGGACTCCCACAGATAACATTGCTGCGTTCAAACCTGGGCGACAGAATGAACTTCTTGTCTAACCACTCAGGATCACTTGAACATTTTAACTACGGAAAGACAGAGAATCCACAGAGCTATAGGACTTAGCTGTACATCTAAATGATCGTGCAGATCAAATGGGGTCCCAAGCTATAGATCTATATGACTCAAGGAAAGTTGAGATTATCTAGGAGTCTTAGTCTGTCATAATTACTGATGTGATTATTGTAATAGTTACTGATATGCATCAGCACCATGCCATTGAACAATTTCAGCTTCATTTTGCATTCAAATCTTTGGCAGCAGAAAAAAACAGCCTGCAAACTGCAAACTACAGAAACATTCCTAGAGAGGTTAGGACATTTAACTCGCACTATTTGTGCAGGTTGCCTGTAGGGTTTTCATGCACACAAGTGTGTGTGTGTGCGTGTGTCTGTGTGTATGTGCTGTTGTGTGTGTCTGTCTGTGTGTGTTTGGTGTGTGAATATTTATGTGTGTGTTTGATGTATAGTTTGGGTCTGTGCAGGCTGCTCTACCTGTAGAGATTTCATGTACACAAGTGTGTCTGTGGTGTGCAAGTGTGTGTGGTGTATGAGTATGTATATATGTGTGTGTGTGTGTGTGTGATATATGTATATGTGGCGTATAGTGTGATTGACAGCCTCCTGCTGAACCAGCCAGGCTGGACATGCTGTGTGGTGCTGGAATCAGTGTCCGGGCTACCTGACCCTGGGTCAGCCAGGTTTCCTCTGTTTTCATACTTACCTTGACTAACCAGAACCCAATGTGTGAAACTAACTAATACCTCACGCTATGTCTCTCTCCTCATCTTTCTCCACCCTTCTCTCTCTCCCTCCCCTATCCATCCTCACATACTTTGTGCTCATGGCTTCAAACCTTAGGACAAGTGAAATTACAATAAGTTTAAAATCACAGATCTGCAGATGGTTTGAGATTAGAGATGAAGTGTGATAAATGTTGTAACCTTTAGTGCCAAGAAAAATAATGAGCAGATTATTCTTTTTTTGACAGGTGCCACAATTCATTTTGTTACAAATATCTGTATTTCTTTACTTTTTTGTCAGTTTTACATTTCAATGTACATTTAAATTTCTTGTATGAAATGTAAATTTGGCAGCTAATGATGTTATTTCCATGATCTGCAATGCCTCAGGTGACCTGCTAGGTGATGCTGTCACACAAGTTAAAAAAGCTGAGACTTCCACTCCCAGATAAGCCAATGTGTAAATGAAGGTTGGAAAGCCCTTTTCCCAGCCAGTTCATGGTGTTAGCCCTTTGTGTTTGAATACTGCGGGAAGTGGAGTGGCCTCATATTCTCACATCATGAGCTGGATTTATTCATCATAGGAGGAGCCAGTTGTAACAGTTAATTTTCATCTGTTGATTTGGGAAAGGTTCTCTAAAATCATTTGCCCTGAAGCTTGAAATGAAAACAGTTCAGTGCTTCCTGCCTCTCTATCTGTAGCCTAGTGTGTAATAGTAGAAATATTGGTAACACACACGTTTTCTTTGGATATATGCTTCACATTCCCAATGTATACAGTACACTCCCACTAGATACCCCCAACACGATCACAGTAATTTACAACCAAATACTGCACGTATCCAGACACAGTGTCTTTAGTACTTCTGTTGAACAATTGGAGTTTTAAACAGGCAATGCAGTTTACACAGTGGTTCAGGGGTCTTGTGGTTGGGCCATTTTCCTCCTTTGGTTCTTGTGGCTGATGTCCACTCCAGCTGGGAGATTGTGTGTCCAGTCCCCCAGAATACAATCTGGGTCACACCAGAGGGGTCGCCCTTGTATGGGAGCTTTGTGTGATGAGGGAGAAGCCCTGGCTGTCCAAAACAAACAGGATCAGAGAAGCTGTTGGTTCTGCTCGGCAGGACCAGAAGCAGGGGAGAAAGAGAGAGGAAATGAGGCTCAGATTTTTGCCAGGAGCCCAGCAGCACCTCGGAGAGAGAGAAACAACTGCTGAAACTCCACAGTAGGATAGGTGATTGTATTTACTGAAACAATAAGGGATGCTTCCACACATAGACATTAGTAGTATTATAATATTATATTTATAAATCTAGTAAATTGAAATAAATTATTTTGTAGCAAGCTTTTTGTGTTTAATGTTTCATTTGCACATATGGATAAAACCTAAACATATGATTTAAAAAAGGACACAGACTATACAGAACACTGAAGGATTAAACTTCTGTTGTGTGTATCTAATAACTTTTGTCTGTCCCTCAGAGTTCAGTCAGTCAATCATGTTAATGTAGCCACATAATCAAGATAGCCCTGTAATCATGCAAGGTATATATACCTGGATCAATACAGTGGTGTCACAATCTTGCACTTCAGGTTAACCTGAGATATCTCATCAGATTGGTGTTCTCTGTCTATAAGGGGCCACAGTTTTACAAACCCTGTCCTCACACTGCACCTCCCTTGATAAGAGGAGACCTTTCGGTGTTTCCCAGTTTTGCCAGTTTTGGTGAAATCTGCCAAGAGGTCAGAAGGGGTTACTGTTAAATCTGGAATAAAGAAGCACTCTGGATTTCGATCTATCTATGTGTCAGTTGTTCCTATGGTAGGTATTTCAGATGTAGCACAACAACCCTAAAACATGAATGGCTGTATGGTCCAACAGTAAGTATTAGAAAATTCAGAAAATTGTCGATGCCTACCATGACATTGTGAAAAGAAGGGACTAATGGTCATTAGGGACATGTGTCTAAACTTTTTAAATGTTGACAACACAATGTTATCACAAGCAAAACAGTTCACAAAGATTTCTCTACAAAATAGCTATTCATAATATACAATATACAAAAAAAGATATTACTGGCATCATAAAATTTGTGTCTGGAAACAGAAACAAAGTTAATGTAGCATCAAGAATGTTTTATTCCCTGGCTTAGATCTCTTTCAATTAAAGGACATGTCCTTTGTTTTCTGTGAAATCATTTGATTATTGAGTAATTATTGAGTGAGATATATTTGTGGTGTGAGCTGTTTCAGATCTGGAGATTGTTTTCATTGGTATATCTTGGTATAGTCATGTTAGTAGCTCAAGCAGAAAGATGAAAGAGCATTCTATAGTGTATTTAAAGTTCAGTTATGGCCTTTAGCTCAGCTTGTTGTGGTTAAACAGTGAACCCTAGAAGTAATGGTTAACTTCGGCACTCTCTGTGATCAGCCTCATTGCAAAGCAAAATGGCGCTACTTAGCAACAACGCGAAAATACGGGAAAATATGTCTGCAAGGGGGGCAAATCTGAGAGAAGTAAACTCTCCTCAGCCAGTCCGAAACATTGGAGGAATGTCACCATGGCGTTCCGGGGTCTGTGACTCTCATCTGTGGAATTTCCTCAACACCGTCAGAGAAGATAATCGTGCCATCATGTGGAGACACGCGCATGTAGGCATGTGCACACACACACACACACACTCTTTCCCTCGCCGATCTGCTCTCTCACACAGACATAGACACACACACACACAGGCACGCATCCATAAACTTCTCATGGGAAAGGCAGATTGGTGGCGCCACATATGCAGACAAACACACACACACACGCGCAGAAAGCCGGCCCTTGGAAGTACCCGCTGCTGCGTGTATGTTGAGTGTGCCTCCGTATCGCCGCAGCCATCAGAGATAGAGAGGTATTTACCTTTTGTACAGCACGCCTCACATGCAGGTGCGGGCCACCCTCAGATGGTGCTCGTCTCCCTGCGCTCACTCAAAGGTGAGGAGTTCAAACAGCTCCCCAAAGCTGGGGTCCAGACACGCCCACCCCAAAACGTCTGTCCCCTTCCTGCTGTTATGCGTCTTTCATCCAGAACAGGTTTATGTAGAGGAGTTAAAAGCACTGCATTGGGGTGAGGAACTTGCCACCAAAGAGGGTATACTGGTGTTTAGGAAGTCCTTTGGATCCCTCTAAAGCTTTGTTCTCCACAACTCCCTCTGAACAGAGAGAGAGTGTAGTTCTATGCAGAGGGACAGGCAAAGAGAAATTGTCTTTCTTCACAGAGAGACACATGTTGACAGAGAGAGTCTGCGCAGAGACACAAGTAGAAAGAGTGTCTACCTGCGCTGAGAGAAACAGGTAGAGAAAGAGTGTCTACCTGCTCTGAGACAAACTGGTAGAGAAAGAGTAGCTACCTGCTCTGAGAGACACAGGTAGAAAGAGTAGCTACCTACACAGAGAGAAATGGGTAGAGGTAGGTTCGATGTCTGCTCTATTGGAGCAGGCTGCTGTGTGGTCGCTGCGACCTGGCAGAGACAGGAGCAGACAGGCACTTGTCCATCGGGGAGACATACTCAGTTCTCTGCTGTACGTTCTCATAAGGAAACAGGTGCAATTTACAGTGTTCTCATTTCCTTCGGTTGGTGGAGACCCAGATCACAGGACTCACAGCTGTGCAGCAGAGCAGACAAACTGCATTTCAGGACGAGTGAATCCAACCATTTCACTGATCATCAGCTTGTCACGTGTGAGGAAGTCGAAGGCATCACATAAGTGAAGGATAAAAGTGTTTTTCCCTTAAAATCTTTTTATTGGTCCATTGGATATTCATGTTAATAACATAAACCAATTTACTATAATGGGTTCCAGCATTGTTAATTAATGTACTGGTTGGTAAATATTCAAATAATAATGTAAAGTAATTAATAATTGATCATAATAATTGATCATATTTGTAATAATTGATCATTCAGAAGCCTGTGTTGTAATTTCTGCTGTTTTCACAAAGATAAGAACTGTATTTTAAAAAAAAAAAAACAGCTTTTAAACAGTAATTTCCATGAGAAAGCTGAAGGAGAAAAAGCAGTTTTACTTTCAAAGAGAACCTGCGACCATGTGCCCGTTCTTTTTGTTATCATGCTTTTAGTGTGGCTCATTATAGGCTCTCTCCAGTAGCAGGGCTATCTCCCAGCTAAATCTGTTCAAATGACAGCAGTACGCTGCAGAGGACTGGAAGGCATTAGCGCTAGCCTGAGAGTTAGCCTTCTGAAGACCATTATCGGCGCGAATGCCACATCTGACCTACCGATCCCTGCTAAAACCTGCCAGAACCGCGATAGAGAGTGGCCTTATCTAGTTTGTTTGAGTTTGAGTCTTTCAAACGAAAATGTCCTCTTTAGATGCACTCGGAAAATCTCCCCAGATAAAAGTCAATGGCAGTTAATTGCGTGAGATAGGTACTGCTTACTGTCGCAAACAAAACGGGGTGTAGGACTGGTTGATGTGTGTGTGTGTGTGTGTGTGTGGGGGTATAGTTGCTTGTGTGTGTGGGTATGTGTACGTCTATGTCTTTGTGAGTTTGAGTAGGTATATGTGTGTGTGTATGTGTACTTGCATGTGTGTGGGTAGGAATGCCTATATGTGCCTAGGTATGAGGATAGGTGTGTGTGGGTAGACGTGTGTTTGTGTGAGAGTAGGTGTATGAGTGTGTGGGTGTGTGTTTGTGTGTGAATATGCGTGGGTAGATGTGTGAGTGCGTGTGTTTGCATGTGTGGGTAGGCCTGTACTTGTGTGTGGGTAAGTGTGGGTGAATGTGTGTGCTGTAGGTGTGTGTGCATATGTGTGTGCGTATATTTGTGTGTGTGTCAGAGCAGTCCTGTATTGCCTGCTCCTGGGCCTGTTGTGTCAGAGTCACATCATTGGAGACGGTCACATGCTCCTGAATGATTTTAGGACGCAGAGAGGCTCACTGCAGAGCTAGTCACCCACAGCTGCATTCTTCTAAGAGTTCACAGCCAATTCAACTTTAATTGCTGAAGGACATAATTGTGTCAGTCTTTGAAGTAAATTTGGTATGAATCTGCCCTGAAGTATGAGTGTTTAACAAGTGGAGCCTGTTTTTCGGCTGCTGGAGATGTATAGATACCATCCTTTCTGTGGAGGAAACTTTTTGGTCTTTTGGTATTTGCTTTCATATTTCTGTATTTTGCACATGGAAATTAAGGACAGACAGAACCTTACATACATCTTGACAAATTATCTCTTTCATTTTCATTTTTAGGGACTTTTTTCCTTTTCCTTTTTCCTGATGAATGCCCATTTTAATGAAATGTCCAGTTTTGTCATTTAGATAACCTCTTCCACAGCTACACACAGCCACGTGGTTTACACATGTGTCTACACATGTGATCCACAGCCTGTAATTCAGAACACACTAATGGAGCTTATGAACTCACAGGGCATTTGTGTGTGTGTGTGCACGCGTGTGTGTGTGTTTGGATGAATATGTGTTTCTTGTGTTTCTGGTTTACGGTTCGCTGGCTGGCGCCAGGTCCTAAAACAACGGCTTTGTTTTAGGGAGGGTATGAGTTGCATGTCTTTCGCAATCGTGATTGCAGCCAGGACTCTCGATTTTACAGAATAAACATCTGATATGACACACAGTGCAGTGAAGGAGAGCTGGCTGTAACGAAGCAAGGCTTAAACACCTTTCCCAGCATGCCCTGCGGTTCGGTGCAGACGTTAAAGTCTGCAAGGGCCTTAAACCCGCGGGGCATTGTGGTTATTTCATCTCCAAAGGGCTCAACTCTCATTGGTGCATAGGTATGCGGTGTCCCTCACCAACCAGTTACAAGGCTTGCCTGCCAGTCCAAAAGGTCATTGACCTCCTTTTAATGTCCAATTATTTTGTAGTGACAATGACTTCTTTGTAGCTTTGCTAACATGTGGCCCAGAGCGCTGAAAAATATCATTCTTACTGCAGTTTCCCTTTTCTGTTGTTTTCATCCCAGCGTTTATTATGACACCATAATAATGGGGTTCAGTGCTACAGCTTGATAGAGACCCTCCTTTGTTCGGCAATAAATGTAGGAAATAACCAGAGACACATTTTAACTCAATCCTGCATTAGAGGCAGATGTACGTATGCACACACACAACACACACACACACACACACAGGCATCTACATAAGAATCATTATTTTACCAAAATCAGCAGAGATACCCCAAATCCCCGCTCTGTAGTGGTGGTGTTTGTCAGCTCGGAGAGATCTATATTTAGCTTTTTATTATGGATCTGTTAGCGAGCGTGACAAACCCGCGAGAAACAGCAACAACAGGCAATTTTGCACGGCCGCTTTTAACAGGGAGGGGACTGTGGCTGAACAACGGAGGTGTGCCGTCCTCCTAAGCTCCCCCTCTCATGGCAGCTTCCACACGCTGCTGCCTCTGCCACAGAATTCCCACATTCCTCCAGAAAGAGACGGCAGCCGCTCAGTCTCTCAGACGTTTTCGCGTTTAAAGGAGATATCCAGCCATGTTTTGGGAAGCACAAAGCCCCCCCCCCCCCCCCCCCCAGTGCAGTGCCTTGCAAAAGTCTTCAGACCCTTGACTAGTTCTTACATTTTACTGAACTACAAATGATACATTGAAATTTTGCTCTGTGTGATATTGTATTTAAAAACACTGAAACTCAACGTTAATATTTTAAGACAACATTAGGTTTACGTCGTAAAAATATTTTTAAGAAAAATAAAAACTGACATAGTTACTTCGCTGCACTGGAGCTGGTTGTTGTTAGTGCTGTCAGCCTCAGGATCACCTAGCTTCAATGAACACAAGTGGAGATCCTCTCAGAATCTGGTAGATATACATAAATTAAACAATGTGACTGGTGAGTACAGGGAACTAAGCACCTCCTCACACAGTCTGACAGGCTAGCCATCATTAAATAATTAGAGCAGTCATTATCTTTAATGGAATATGGAATACGCCGAGCTGTGTAGGTTGTAAATAGTACTGCAATGTTTAAGATCTCTCAGTCCAAGAATTTTCAGTTTTTCTTGGATTAGTTTCTGTTCCAATTTAAATAGCATTGCCTTGTTCTTTTGGGGCAAATATTTCCAAAGATTTTTAAGGGCATTTTTTCAGGTTTTACCATTTTGTATGGCTAACTCATGAGCTGTTTTATTTTAATTCTTCTCTATCTGTATACAGAAGCAAATGTAAGAACCGGGCAGTTGCCTCAGAAGGTGGGAGGACAGGGCTGAAGTGAACTTCATCCGAGGCAATTAATCAATCAGCTCATACTTGGGGGCAATTATTCAAAGCTTATTCTTGAATAATTTACAGCTTGAAGGTGCTGAACCTGTTTTCCTCCCTGCGCCTCCCGTGGCGTGACTGGGGTTTAAAAATGAGAGCAGGGACCAGCATGCAGGCATGGCTCTCTGATGTTTTTTTCACACGGTGAACAGCAGGGTGGGCAGCATTACGGTAATGTCCCTTCGGTTCTGTCGGCCCGTAATGAGAGTATTTAACATTCCTCATCGGCAACACTGTGTAGCGTGTTTGAAATGAGGGGAAAAAGAAAATGACTGTGCTTTAAGATGTCTCCAAGCAAGCTGTGGTACCCTCTTGCACGTACACACACGGACACACTAATGCACTTATTAAAACTTCATCAGTTACATTTTTATTGATATGTTTCAAATTGCATATGTTTGCCCACCGTATCCTTTTTAGCTGCAGAGCAGACAGTATGATAGTAAAGTTTGCTCCAAAGCCTTTACTGCTTTCTCTTTTTTGTTTTTTAAATGAGGGAAAACAAAATATTTCAAGCTTGATCATTTTAGTGACCATGTTAAATTTTAAATGTTAGCACATCACATTTTTGAATCGTTGTTTACGCGTTTTAGCAGTTACGGTTTTTCCCATAGCTTGAATAATTAGAACATTAAAGCACCTTATCTGCAGTGCGCTTACCCTAACCTCTTTTGCTTTGAACTGATTTGAGTTGAGCTGCAAGCTTCCACTGTGCTGTCCTTGTATTCTGCTGAGTTATTTTTCATGTACGAAAGCATGGAGGATAAGGTCTGTCTTTGAATGAGACTGAGATTCAATAGTTGAATGCAGCACATAGATACATGTTCTCCTGGGGCGTGGTACGAGTCATTTTGGGTTCCTGAGTGTGTGAGTTGGCTTAGGTCAAGTTCCTGGGCACACGTTCATTCAGGGCCATTGGCTCCTTCCCTCCTTCTCTGGCCATCTCTCTAACCCTCTCTCCCTCTGTCTAGTTGCCTTCCTCTCCTCTTCTCGCTGTCTCTCTCTCCAGTCTTATCTTTTGATTTTAATTTCCTCTCATTGCGTCTACGCCTGTCGCCTTTCTATGGCCCATATTGAATTTGCATTTTTGATCATCGTGCTGTGCTTTATTATTATTATTATTATTATTATTATTTTTGACCCCATTCTGTAAATGACACTGCTGCCAAGCCAAACCCCTCTCTCTCTCTCTCTCCGCCGTGAAAAGATATTAAACACTTTGATGATTTATCATTTGGAAAAACTAAGCAAGCTGTGGTTGAATAGAAGCATCTGTCTTCTCTCCTCTTGTTGTCATTGGAGGATGGAGTCCATGGACAGCAGAGCTGGGAGTGATCACACGCTCTGTAGATACAGCCCCACAATGACACCTCTCCACCACATTGTGTTCCTCCGTTTCTCTCTGACTCCAGTGTCGCCCGTGCCATAGAAAAGGAAAAGAATTGCCATAAATGCAAAATACCACCCGCACCCCAACCCCCCCCACCCCCCCCCTTCAGAAAATTAAATGTCAGAACGTAAAATATCGTCGGTCCAATTTGCCTGCGAAGAGGGATGACAAATTCATATTCTTCTTAAATAAAATTCTTATTACGTCGAGCGGTAATCACAGCAGAACAAATACCCGTGATTAACGATAGCGGTTTATTGAATCTGGGGTGGGGAGAGAGAGAGGAGCGGGGTGTTATCATAATTCATATCATAAATAACACAAAGGAGCCAATCATGACACTCTGCTCATGTCAAGCCAAGTAACCTTTGATAACAATTACCATAGGCGGCAGTCGCAGAATTCCTGAAGTCACTGTGCTATCTTATCCCTATTCTATTGCCAGATAATATAACTGTATTACCATATAGATTAAACTATTTGTAATAGAACTTGTCATACGGGGACTTGCTTGCCTAAAGAAGTGAGATGTTTCCGTTGTTGAGCAGGGAGGGTGTAAGTGTCTTTGGAAAGAGATGATAGCGTAGCCGTGTAGGTAGTATATTCCTGTCATGGGCGAGGCTAGCGTTGAGAGGGTTCACTTGTGGGTGGGGGTGAGGTTTCAGGAGAAGCAGGAGATACTGGGAGTCTCTGATATTGCTACAGATTACTCAGGCACTGAGGGTGTTCTGCCGGCTTTATCTACCAGGAGGATTTGGATTCTGGAGTGTGATATCTGTGTGCTCCTGATTGCCCTAAGCATTCTTCTGCTGTGTGGCATTTTGTGTTGGAGTGCTGTGCGGTGCGCCCTTTAAATCTGTCCCCTGTTTGTGAGTGCTGTGCAGTGCGCCCTTTAAATCTGTCCCCTGTTTGTGAGTGCTGTGCGGTGCGCCCTTTAAATCTGACCCCTGTTTGTGAGTGCTGTGTGGTACATCCTTTGTGTCTCTGAGTGTTGATGGTGTTGAGTGAAAGTGAGGAGAAGGTCAGCGCGTGGCACAGCCAGGCTGTGGCCATGGAGCCAGTGAGATGACAGCAGAGGCTAGGCTAACAAAGCAGTAACGTCAAGTCAATGCTAACGATGACTCCATAGATGCTGTGATTACCAGGACATGCAATAAAAGGCTTGGACCCATTTGTTTTCTCCCCATACTCTGCGTTGGAGAGCTTAGGAGACAAATAATGGCAGTGCATCTGTGATTCAGATTTATATATTTTTCTATTATATGTCTATATATACATATCTACCAAGCCACACAATAGCATGACAGGTGTCTTTCATAAATTAGAATAAATGTATGCCATTAAAACTTTAATATTATAATATTTTAATCTTCATAAGATGATCAAAACAAATCAGTGGAAGTTGAGGTGTCTAGGCAGTTACTGCTGATGTTAATTCATTTTGTGTAGCTTTATGGTAATGGGACCCAAGACAGTTCTATTGCAGAGAACCCAAGCTGTCTGTCTGTGGAATTCAGACATAGCCGATACTGTCAGGGCACTGCGGGCGTTGGACTGTTTTCTCTTGATCCTGCAGACTTAAACATGCATCCCCCTGTGAGCACATGGCCATGCTCCTCGTATGGTTCCCTTTACCTCCCTGCTGTACAATCTCTCTGCTGCTGTCAGACAGCGAAATACATCAGGAATGAATGTGCAGTGCATGAGAACATTTGGGACCAGTTTACAGAGATAGATTGAGAATGTCCAGGTTGTTGCTCCTAGGAGATGGGATTGTGAAACTGATTTTTCCTCCCTTGCTTTAAATCTCTTGATCACTTTAATTTTTTGCAAGGCTGGTTCACTGGTATGGTGGAGGCAAAGAGACAGGGAAGCAGAGAGTTAAGGCTTTATCAGCGAGGACCCCGAGGTGTACAGAGAAATGCCTGTGTCCTTGCAGATTAACCGGGAAAAAAGTGCAGTGTGCTTCAGTTAGGGGCTTATGCCATTGCCTGCGTTTGTTCAGCTGAGAGGAGCATTACCTTTACATACAACTGGACAAATCCACTGTGTGTTTTCCGTCAGGCTTCAATGGGATCTTCTGTCTCTGTCTTTCTCCTCCTCTCCTGGGGGTGGGAAGCTTTGGATCAGTGTGCTTTTCCCCACTAGACAACAATCCAACTTTTAGCCATTGCTGGAGTCATAGCTGTGGGCGTGGTAATGACCATAATGGCGGTTGTTGTGGTGGTCGTCATAGTAGTGTTACAGCAAGAGGAATTGAAGTGTTTTCTTTTTACGTGCTTGATATGATGGTTGTCATTTGGTGTAACATAGCCCAGATGTCAGCATAACAGAGCACTTCTGATTAGTAGTCTATAACCATTGCATTATTACATCATTTCATTATTATTTTAGTATGTATTAAAAAATTAAATCAAAATATTGTCATACAAGAAAACCTCCAGTTTCTGGTTTTTGGCTCTGAATGATTGGAGATAGGGAAGTCATAAAGTCAAACTTAGAACAGTATTGCATGCAACTTCATCAGCTTCAGCACGAAGCTGTTAGCTGTTAGCAGTGTCTGTGCAGCGTGCTTTCTTTCGGGAGGAGGGTACATGGTGGTATGGCGCAGGCTAAGTGGGGAGCGGGGATTCAGGATAATGGCAGTCACCCAGTCTTTTTGTATTAGGTCATTAGCAGAAGCAGATCAAGGAGTCTGTGTGTGTCCCATTCTAACGACCTGAATGTCCCCACCTCCTCCCCCATCCAGTCCTTATTGCACACAAACACCACCTTCTTCCTCTCATCTGGTGGCCTCCCTCTTTGCTGAGAGAATTCTGGTTCCCCCTTTGACAAAAGCACATGGACATTCGGGTTGTGATGCAGTCCTCCCCTTCCATAAGGGTCACAACGCACTGTCTCACCTCTATGAATGATTACAGTGCCATTCTTCTGCTTTACCATCATTACGTTTCAGATGTTGCTTGGTGCTGTCAGTAGCCAGCTGCTGCCACTAGGGGTGCTGTTGCAGCACGTTTCAGGGGCACTGGCTTTTGTTTTGTCTCCGTTATCATCTGTGAGTCACTCTACGTATTGAGCACACGGTGTAACCTGCTGGCAAACGCCGTTCCGCACGCTTCATTTTTCTGAAAATGAGGCAAATTGGCAGACATGTTTTTGTGCTGATGTAAACATATTTATTTTTTTGGGTGGGGGGCGGGGTGGCGGGGTGGTGGGGGGGGAGGAGTAAATAAATCCGCAAAGGTTTTGTAATAAATGCAGAGGCAACAATGAAGACAAAAACATTAAAGGGAACAAACAAACGTGTTTCTGTGTTAAATAATTAGTGCCGGAGCATTATCCCGGATCCCTGAGTAACAAAGGCATGACGGTGGCGGGGCTGGCCTGCTGCACAAAGATGGCAGCGCGTCTGCTAAGCTGTAGGAAAGCTACGGAGAAGAGCAGCGCGCAGCTCAGGCCTGCCTGTCTGTACTGCGTAGCTGCAGATACGGAATCTGTCTGTACTGTGCAGTCTCAAATGTGAATCAGTCTGTACTGCACAGTCTCAAATGTGAATCAGTCTGTACTGCACAGTCTCAAATGTGAATCAGTCTGTACTGCACAGTCTCAAATGCAAGTCTGTCTGTACTGCAATCTCAAATGCAAATCTGTCTGTATTGCACAATCTCAAATGCGAATCTGTCTGTACTGCACAATCTCAAATGCGAATCTGTCTGTACTGCACAATCTCAAATGTGAATCTGTCTGTACTGCTCAATCACAGCTGAGGCCTTTTCTCCCTCCCAGCTTGTGTTGTGTGGATGGGGTGTGTGCAAATTCCAAATACGCAGCACTTATTACCCCATTTGCATGGGCAGAACAGTCAAAACACAGTCTCAAACAAATAGCGCAAGCTTCTTTTAGTGTCAAAACAAGCTTGCAGTAATGTATCCGGCCTGCTTAGTCATTTGCATAAAGCACAACACAACATAACATTACATGACAGTAGATCTTTTCTGGAACCGCTTCTTTGAATAAATCATTTTTAAAATAATTGTTGGTTGCACCATTACACATACACACAAACACCCATGAGAGCAGACTGAGTGTCACATTTCACCTCAGACAGACATCCCTCCCACCCACCCCATCTTCTGTGTCCCGAGGCTGCTGTAAAAACATCCCATCACTGTCCAAAAATCTGCTCCAGTCTTTTTTTTTTTGAGTTTGAGGAAACATTTGGTTGCTGGTTGTTATTACATTTCTGCTCTTTGATAGCCTGCATTGCTCCGTCTGAAGACGTGAGGAGTTGTTGAATCATCTTCAGTCAGCGCAGCGGTTATGACAGAAATGCTGCGCTGCGTTCTGTGAATATAATGAAATCTGTTCCGTCCCAGGCGAGTGTTGCACTGTTAACTTTGATCTCGCAATGAAATATCCATAATGGCTAATACAGCATCATTGTGGCTGTATCTGGCTCCGCTGTGATGCTGAGAAAGCCGTTTAGCACATTTTCAGGGCAGCTTCGAGCAGCACTTTTATGCTTCTAGCAGAAAGAGATGCAAAAGTGAGGTACCATGAATCCTGTCCTTCAGGACTCCCTCTGTCTAAACAGGGGCTTCAGCACCTATAGATGCCACGCAACCACAAAAACAATAGACCCTCGTTCTTAAGATGACATTATTTTTCTCAATTATTTCTCAATTTTTCAGAAAAATTCTCAACTCTCAACTGTTTCTCAGATTCATCTGAGCACGAGACACAGCTCAAATTGTCACTCAGATGTAGGCTGGCATATTCAAGCGGCCTCTTTTTGTGCTTTGTGTACAGAAGCGTCTTGCTGCCCAGCCATGAATGCCGTACTCATCCAGGTGACGCTGAATAGCACTTTCAGACACATTGTATTGCGTATCATTTCCAACTGTTGCTTTTGTAATTACATGGTGGCCTCCTGAAAGACCTGCCATGGCTGGGCATACATGCATCGTTTCCCTGGCCAGCTTGTACCAGTAGCCATAAATTTCATCATAATGGACACTAGAGTGGAAAGTGGTTGATTCAGCATTTTGTGAACTCCTTTATAGCCTCTGGTGGTCAATGAGCATTTGCCAGCAGCCTTTGGAGAACTCTCTGACCTTAACCGTGATGCCTGTTTAATGGTTTTCTCCTGCGTTACCTCCTTTTATACTGCAAGGAAACGGGAACCTTTTGGAGAATTCTGTGTAGTTCCAGAAGCGAAACATAATTCCGGAAGATTAGTTTCTCTTGGATTGTATTTAGATTAGTATTACCTGCAGGGATGAACGAATGAGAGCCATATGTTTTCTGGCATAAAATCATTTGTAAACAATATGACTTTTCGATGTGCAGTGCAATTAAGATTAAAAATGAAATGAAAAAAAGATTGAATATGTACATTTTCTTTGTTTTAAGTAATATTTTTGTATTTAATCGGGGGTGTACCAGAATATGGAGGGCAATGTTTGATGATGATTTATGGTTTACAATCTTGATGAATCACCATGGCAACCACCTCTCCTATGACTTTGATTGTCAGATATCTGAGAGTTTGGTATTAAACATTTGATCCTAACATTTTGCTGCCTTGGTGATTTGCACAAACCATGAAAGAATGAGGAAAACTGGAGCCGATAGTGGCTTGGGGTGGAATGTAGATTCCTCAGGAAAGATAACTGAAATTAAAGTCATTTCAAGGGAAGCTCTGTATGTGAACAGAAGGTTGCATTTTTCCATCACAAGAGGAGAGATAATGTTTTCCGTATGAACCAAAACACGAGAATCATTTGATTAAAATTATTATTATTATTTCATGAAAATATACACAGAGCGAGAGAGAAAGAGAGGGAGAGAACTTTCATCTTTCCCCAAAACTAACTAAAAATGTTTTAATTCATTAATAATTGTTTGCTGTTTCTCAGGTAGCTGTGCTGTTTCTACAAGCTTCATTTTCAAGAACTTTAGGCTAACTGTAACTGCGTGTAATAATTGTCCATCTGGACCAGCCATTGGTTAATGAGCCCCACCTGTCTAATCAACAGGAGTGTAACATACAGGTGTGTGGATGGAGAGGGGGAGCTCCTTACAGCAGTAGAATCATAAAAATCTCTTCTAAAAGTACTAGAGGCCAATGCAGTTTTTCATGGACCCAGGTGATATGATCTCTCTTTTTCATTCTTTTTAGTAACCTGGCAGCAGCATTTTGTACAAATTGTTTCTGTTCAATAATGTAACTGGGGAGACCAGAAAACAAAGTTATAACAGTTTTCCATTCAGCACTGAATGATTTTGATAGGCAGTTAAAAGAGCTAGTGCTCTGTTTAAACAACAAAATAGCAGTCTAATGGACCAAGAGATTAGACCAAATTAAAAATCTTACCTGATTAAATAAAACTATTGAATACAATGCATAAAACTACAATATAATCAGCTTTAAACCCTTTAGTGCCTACCTACCTATACAATCAAAAAACAACAATGAAGCCTGTGGCTTCTAAGAAAATCTTTTGTTAAATCTCCATTTTTGCAGATTATATTTGGAGATATTCATGTGTTTTTTTTAAAAACTTTTACATTAGACCAGCTCCATTCCACACCCCCCATCCTGTCACCCCAAAAACACCAAAATAAAGTGATATAGATTAAATCTAAATTATCTGCGGGAATGAAGCAATCTGTAACCCTTATGAGTTCATGAGTTTATGAGTTATGTGATACAGCGTGCAACATTCTTAGAAACAGACAATTGCTATTTGATGCAGATGAGCAGAGGCCAATTATAAGTATCACACATACACACATGCATATTAGTTTGATTTGCAATATTTTCTTATGCTCTAATGCAGTGTTTCTCAGCACTCTCCCGGAGGACCCCCTGCCCTGCATGTTTTAGATCTCTCCCTGCTCCAACACAGCTGATTCAAATGATCAGTTTGTTATTCAGCAGCTTCAGGAGTTCATAATGAGTTGATCATTTGAATCAGCTGTTCCTCCAGGAGAGGGCTGAGAAACACTGCTCTAATGTATATTCAATTCCTTAGATGGCCCTATATAGTCCGTAATATACACTGCTAAAATCCAGCGCTTGCTTAGCACAATCACCATCAAATACCATTGTGAAATATGTGAAAAGTATATTGTACATTATGATATATGTACAATTTAGTCATGTATATTTCTGCAAACTGTAAAATGACGGAGTGGCTTATCTTCTCATTTCATGCACTCATGTTATGCACTCATATTATAACAGCTACAGTTTGAAGCCCAATCGCCAGTCTAGTGTTGGGCAATAAACGTTTTGGACGAAGCTGTTTTGGGTGCAGTCTGAATATTTTACTTCAGACCACACCCCTTGAAGACCGTTCGTATTGAGCCAGCAAACCACACACACACACACACACACATACATACATGCAGCCTCAGCAATGTCAGAAACCGAACTTTAAATATGAAGTGCATTGAGCCACCTATCCAGTCAATACGGGGAAAGTCTGTTTCTACTGTTGCCAGCAATGGCATCACGGCATGAAAGCAACCGAGGGGAATGACAGCTCGGGCGATGCACTAAGCCATATGCCCTTACGATGAAAATGCTGAAGGAAAAAGCTGAGCTGTGCTCTGGCCTGGGACTCTATTGCGGCTTAACAGGCTCTCCTGGGATTTCGCCTGTTGAGATAAGCAAATTAATAAATAAAGTTAATTAGCGACTGCAACATTACACCACAGGTAAACACATTCTTGCACTGCTGTGCCAGACCAACTTTGTGCCATCTGCAGTGCTACAGTTCTGTATTTTCCCGGCAATCCAGTAGTCATACAGTGTACATTATTCTTTTATAATTTTAGGAAATGTATATTTTCTGTATTAAATGTTGGACTCCGGCTGTGCCCAGTCAGTATTCAGTATTCAGGTTCAAAGTGAAGGCATCTCTTTCCATCCTGCCAATAGGAAGAGCACAAAGGCACCTGCGAGAGGCAGTAGCGAGCGTACGCTTTAATCACAAAGGGCAGTCCATCTTCTTTCTCAGAGGCCGCATCGGATGCTGATATTGTTCGCGCGTGGACTGGTTTGTGAAAGAGAAAACGACGGGAGAAAAAGTGTCATCATAAATGTGTATTCTGTGTTGTGGATGACTTTGTGGACGACCTCTGTTGCAAATGGGCTATGCGCGCGGAATAACGGCCTCCTCAATGACTTGGAAATGGCTTAGCGCTATCGCCGTCTCCGTAGCAACCATCTGAGTCCCCATCTCACGGAAAGAAATGAGTTATGAAAAGGCTAGAGCGAAGAAGGGATTAAAACATGAACAGTGTGTCAATCAAAAGCCAACTTAGAAATCTTTCTCTTTTTCCTATCACAAAATTGTATTCTGAAAGGCAGCATATATTTGCTGTCATAGGTGCCACAGACAATTCTATATTTGTATAAAGAGGATACTGAATTTGCACTGTAACTCGTCAGTACCACGTCTGAAACTCATCATTTAAAGTTCTGTTTTCATAGTGGAAGTCTTGTAGCGATGTTTTAATTCTTTGCTTTACTTGTGTATATGCTTGTATTTTTGCATACAAGCCACAGTATAATTCAAATTTACATTTAATTTGTAAATATTTGAAAATATGCGTGGATTGTTGGTGATTCACATTTACATTTGAGTATGTGTAAAGATGATATTCTTAATGTATTAATTCATAAATAAACAATTTTGCGGTGTGTTATGACTGTTTTTAAACCCCAGTTAATCTAGGGTTTGTAGCACATCATATGCTATAACAGCTTTTGCAATTACTGTTAGATAAGATCGCCAGATCTAAACCCTCCGGTAAACATCTCGATGAGTGCAATCGGCTCAACTGCAGTGTTGATATTTTGCTTAAGTGCAAATATCAGAATAATGTTATCGACCAGTTCCATGTATATCAGGCATACCACTCTTACCTGTAATACATTCCATAACTCAGGCTATACTGGCTAGCGCACGAGCAGAGTGACGCCCCCGTTGTTGATCTAAGCTAAATGCGCTGAGCTGGACTCCCAGGCATACCAAGGGCTCAAGGTAGAGAGACGTGCAGAAAACTTAACCAAACCGGCGTGACCCCTCTGCTATTTGATATTTGCCTCTTTGACACTCATTTAGAGGCGCGCGGCAGTAAAGCAGAACGCGGACAAGTCCGGCCTGAAACCGAAGCCCTGTGCGCGCTGGGGGGATCTGGAGAACATGATATAGCTGCAGACCTGCACTCTCCAAAGGCTTTCTGGACATTTTAGCCGGGCTCGGTCGTCCTTGGAGCGCCAGGACGTCGCCAGGCAGGGTGTAAACGTTAAATGTTAGCTATTTGTTCCAAAGATTGCAATGAAAATCTACTCTTTCTTTCTTCTTCTTTTGCCTTCTTTCAGCCACTCCATATCCCCACAAACAGCCATTCACTAAGAAGCTTAAAGAACCCTCCAATAATACTTTAATTAATTCCAGAATGAAGGAAAGGAATGAAAGAATGAAAGAAAACTATTTGCAATCGTCGAGACTGAAGACAGAGTCTGCCGACACACTCAAGCACTAAGGCCTAAGCATCATGCATCGCATTTCAGAAAATGTATGCTGATATTCATGAACGTCACAGCCAGGGCTAAACCAACTTGTTGGAATTATTGCAATACACATTTGATCCATATCTGACTTTCTTTCAGTGCTGTTTACGTCGTCTGGTGGTTTCAGAATATATGGATGGGTCTATGTGGGGGGTCGACTGTGCTGAAACGTAACATTTCACGTAAAGCTGCGCGCACGAGCGCTACACAACGCCAGGTTGTGAAAGGTCGAGCAAACTCACGTAAAATATCACTTCCATTGTCTGACACTCGTGAGAATATTGAAGTATTAATATAAATCTTCCTTTTAATCCATTTATTAAATAATCCATATACTCCCCCCTCTCTCTCCTTATCCCTCTCTCATCTCCCTGGCCCCTGTGCGAGGTCGCACTTGCCTCTAATAATAATAATAATAATAATAATAATAATAATAATAATAAAGCTAAATAAAAACCATACCATCCTCATACCATTTTTTTTCGAAGGTGAAGCGCAACGACAAAACACGTAATGACGATTACATGCATCCACAGGTGCTCGAGCCATTCAAAGAGCAACTGCGCTGGTGCCGCGCTGGTCCCGCTGTAGGTTTTATGTCAAATGATTCAAGTTTTGTCGGAAAATAGACGCAGTCAAAATAAAATAAAGCAGCACCAGAGGCATCCAGAGACTGAAACAGGAAAAGCGTGATGAGAATGTGAATGAAAGCGTAAGAGATGCTCATGTAGGTAATTACGGCTACAGATGGGATACACATTTACCCTGGCGCAGTGAAGGAGCTGCAGTTTACTAGGACATATTACTATTATTAGCCTACTTATACGACATGTGATTGTTAGCCTATTATTATTATTATTATTATTATTATTATCATTATTCCCGATAACTGTAATAATAATTTTATCATGTATTTGCAGATTCTCTGTAATTGCCATTATAAACCAAAAGTAATTGTTTGCATATGTTACTATTTTGGTTTATTGCATAGTAATGAAACATAACCGTGTATCCACTGATTGCAAGGGGCGAGAGGTGCAGTGCATTTACATTTATTTTCTTATCTACATTTCAAATCCTGATAATTTATTGAATATTTCAATATGTTTGCGTATTATGAATAAATATGTTGACTTCATGTGCGTGTCCATTCATAATGCACAGGTGTTGTTAAATTTTGGCCAATCGCACTCACCCTCCCTACTGTGAACACAGACTGCGCGCTGTTACAGTAACATTTCCCCCTTTATCTTTCACTAGCCGTCACAGGATTATGTCCTGAAACTATAATATTTCTACGCATAAAACTGTATGTCCCGTTGTCTGACGTCACAGTGTTTTTCGAATGATTAATCGTCGAACATTACACCTTGGATGTTTTGAGTGGGGTGGAGGTAGGGGAGTGAAAAACGAATTAGCCTCGTAGGATCTTTTTAGATGCAAATAATCCGTTATCTCTGTTTTACGGCATCGTTTCGGCGTTCATGATTAATTATCTCCTCTTCGTGAAAAATACATAATGTGAAAACTGGGGACCTCGCTGCCTCCACCAACGGAGACGGCGAAGGCAGGTCGATCTTGTTAATTTCAGGTTGAAACTGACACACTAATTACGGAGCAGTGTGGTAGAGGAACACTAGCAGGCAAGATTATACCTTCTGCTTTTTTTTATCAGATCCCCATATATTTAACCAATTAAAAATCGTAAAGGCATTTCGCTGCCCCGGGATATAAAAAGCGCCTTCTCCCACAACATTGGCCATCGCCTTCCACCATCAGATTCATTGTGATGTATTAGATGCAATAAATTATCCCATGTAACAAAACATCGCGAGCTGAAAGGCTGATAATCTGGCGCGGGGAGATAAGGATTCATTATTCCAAATCATTACGAATCCAACGCTGGCTGTGACTTCTTTCTTAATCAACCTCTGTGATCCTGGGCACGTGAGGGGAGCAGATAAGCGCCGAGTCGTTTATAATTCTCCCCCCACCTCTGCCTAATATTTTAAAATAAAGTCCAAGGAAGAAAACGCCGTAAAAACACCGAGGCAGCTCGGATACGTGGCATCGAAATAATAAAATACGTTTGGAAATCGCAGCCAGATCGTTGCGGTCATGCGAGATTTGATTAATATTGAGCGCTTCTGCAATCATCACGCTTTAAAAAGCCAGAGATGTTTCTTTTGGTGAAGGAAAACGAAGGAAAGTTGAAAATGGAGACATTTGTTTTAGAATAACCGCTATAGAAATGGACGAATTAAGGTGTGATTGTAGATTTAAACGAGATAATCAGGTTTAAGACACGAATATACATAATTAGTTTCTATGTTACTGTCAAGGGTCGAAAATGATAAGAATAAAACAAACTTGTGACAAATGTCGATTAAAATCTACACACGCGACTTATCTCGAAGCGGTGGATTGCAAAAGGGCGATAAATTAGTGTAGTAAAGCTAAACCGAACGTGAAGGTATAGAATCGAACAATTATCCTCAACACCGCGTTCAATCCGTTTTAACAGGACAAGCGGTTATGTGGATACGCCGCAAATTGATCGGCTCGGGAACGACATTAAAATGCGTATCATAATCCCTCAGTCTATCTGTAGATAAGATTCCTAGTTATAAATAGTGAAGCATAAATAAGTAAATTAGACGCATAAATCCTAAACTCGCAGCATTAAACTGACGGTTTTTCCACTTGGCTCTGAATTCATACTGTCACGCGAGGGCTCACGTCAATTCCGACATAAATCACGCAATTCTTTGTCATTACTAGAAGGCAAGCAAATGTCTGACATTGGACTTCGCCATCCTTAACCAGTTTTCATCGTTGAAAATAAAATTACATGATTGTGGAATATTGTTGCAAACACTGTTACACGTTGGGTGCATAGCCTGTATATTTTTCCCCACAAAAGAATATATTCCATATTAACGTCGAATCCCTTTGTAGATGAATTAACTCTAAAACAGGATAAATTATAATATATTTTGCCGGAGTTTCATCGAACTAATATCAGAAGAGAAGGTGCGCAATTAAAGAGATTCCGTGTTTCATTCTGTTCCCTGAAATGGATCAAATGAATTAATTTGGGAGACCTTTTGCACACTGAACTAATCTTTATTACTGTGCATATAATATGTTATAATCATCTGTGGAATATTCTCTGATTTCACCTTTGTGTTTTATTATATCAAAGGCATCAATATGCTTATTTGTCATATTCGCATATTATCTACACCTTTATATTAAAATGACGAGGGCGTTTATTTTCTAATAAGCACTTTATTTACATGTAAGGCAGCTTATTAAATTATCTTCCGGACGTGCTCTAACCTAATTCTATTAAAAATATTGAAATACTAATTCTATAAACGAAAGCTCCCGTTGCCCTGGAAACATTGAATTATTCATTCTAAGAGATATAATTTGGCTCGTCGCTCCTGTAAGTTTACAGAGAGACGTTTCCCGCCAATTATCTTACATTTCTGAAACATGCTTAATTGAATTTGTTTTCCAATGACAGATATTGGTGTGATCGGTGTGCATCCCTCTGTCGGAGAGTCACAGCGCGACGTGAGAAAAAAACGAGCGGATGACGTCAGCATAATGATTTTTCCCAAGGCAGGAAGAAGCTGTCGCTCGTATTGTTCAGGTGCCGTTTTAAAGGAATCGCGTCAACGGATGGCTCGTGTTTCCAATGAATTCGGTTAATGCCGTATCTGAAATAAACACATATCATTCATGCATTATGGACACTGAATTGCTTCAGTGCTGGCGAACTGTGAGAAACACGTGTCGTGTTTTATATCACTGTTTTGCTCGCATTCACTGAACTGACATGAACACTAAATTGACAGTGTTGACATGGCTGTTTCAAAAATAAAAGGACCGGGGAAGCTTATTTCCAAACGCATGGCAAATCCTACGAATTCCCTCTAAATATAGGAACCCTCCATGATTTAACTGTCAGGGTATGCTATTTAAATGTTTTATATCATTGTTGTACACAGAAATGCTTTGCCTTAGTATTAGGGCACACACACCAAAGAATAATATAATAGTATAGCATATAATGCTGTTAATAATCACTTTGACAGATATATATTCTTACTTTGTGAATGAGAACATGTGAACATTTCTTACAAACTGTGAATCAGGCCATATCTCCGTGCAGGAGAGCGACAGAGCTTTATAAACCCGTAAAACTGTTTAAAGTTAACCCCTCGTTTATGTCATGAAACTCAAACACACAGACAACATAAACGAAAGCGTCAGAATATCAGCATACACACGATCAGATAGCCATACATGCCGGAAAAAAACTGTTTTATTCTTACACTATCGATATGCCTGTTAGGCACCGATTGTACCCTTGTTTGTGCCAACACGTCTTTTAACACATAAATGCGCTATCATTCATCGTTTATCTTTCGTTGTCCTTCTTATGTGTAAAAAAACGGCTCAATAAAATTCTAGTGTTGTTCGTTATGGCTTGAGTGAAGTGTGTTTTCCTCCACGCACACCGACCCGGAAGAGCTCTGATATAGTATACAGTAAGTGCAGTAAGTGGGTGCCTTGCCTGGTCTGCGCCTGTCTGTGGGTTGGGGGGGAAAGAGGACCAGGTTTTTCCCTCACCGCTGCGCGTTCTAAATGCCGTCAGCGCTTCAGTCGCCGTGTCATTTCGCCTTCACATCGACAGCCGCCCGGAAAAAAGACACTATTCAACCTTTGCTCCACAGGTCAGTAAACATTTCGATTTTTTTGCGCATCCCTGTCTGTCTACACAGAGCATAACTCTTAAGTGTGCAGTGTACCGAATTATCTCCTGAGTATGTCTCTACTGTCACTGACTAGCTCCTCTGATTAATGTATTGATAAGTACCTATGTGACGGTGTTTCAAAAGTATCACGAAATGCTTCTTGTAAAATTTCGTTGATATAGAGGCGTAGACCCGTTTTTTTCACTACACAAAGGGGGAGGTCGATTATTCTTTTGTAGATTGTCACATCTGTATGTATGTATCACTCCGTGCTACTAAGAATTGAAATAAACGGCTAATTCGCACGAGCCTCCGAAGGTGCCAAATATCCGCGTTGTTTCTTTATGTCTGAAAATTGGATTTTTGTGTCTGCAAATTCATAGGGTCAGTTTGGCAACGGTTCGTGTGATTGCGTTGCGAACACAGTGAGTTCATTTTTTGTTCCATGAACACGTTTCGAAATTACGGTTGTGTTTATGGCACCAAACACGCAGTTTTTTTTTTTTTTAGAAATTTTCCTTGTCAGTACCAAATACCACGGGTTTATATGATCGATTTGAACCTGGGCGTATGTTAGCTGAGTCGTATAACCTGAGAAATAAATTGACCAGATTTGCTCGAACTGAGACATGAAATGATGTGGCTTTTTTGATCCGGTTTGAATTCATTTAATTTCATTTATATGTCGGTTTGTCTTCAGTATAAGCAAAGTTGATGTTCCAGCAAAAAAAAAAAAAAAAAAAGAAAGAAATTAAAAACATCAGAAATAAATTTTAGTGGATGAATCTATTTGTATACAGTGAACAGTGCGGACGGAATTACGCGCCACCCTGTAGATTTAAGCGGATACATTTTGAACAGTTGCAGTAGATGGCGACGCCAGGGTGTAAACCAGCCCTTTATCAACAGCTGGACGTTTTAGTATTAAGGACGAAACCTGCTCCTATATTCTACAAATTCCTTAACACACTGGACCTGTCGGAATATTTTACTGATTATTAAATGGCTGCCTTTAATTTGTAATGATAATTCATGGGTTGTTCTTTTTTTACTGATGCTAAATGTAAATGCCCAGGGAATGTGTGATTTTGCGGTTTAGCGATTTTGCATAATTTACTTTTTCAGATAATATTTGGGTTAGACTGATAGTTGATTTAAAAAAGTACTGTATTTATTTTAGAAGGAAACGAGGAGGTCACCCAATAATTCCTACAGTCAACGAAAAGTCCGTCATCCTAATCAAGACTGAGAGATGCCGGTCAAAAATAAACTCTCAGCACCCGTGGGTAAAAAAGGAGAGGAGGTCTGATTTTGCTGTACATTGTTTCATTCGAGCTTAAGAAGTATGAAAAGCTGGTAGTTTTAAAATGCATTTCTGTCGTGTCTTTGGATCGTTCCAAGAAGAACACCTCATTTCACGTTTCACGCGCGCACGGAAGAATTTTGCGCCCCCGTTCAGATTCTAAGAATCCGAATGCAAAGCTGGCTCACCGTCCGTTAGCTTTTAGTAATAAAATCACCTTTCATTCTTGAAAGGATTTGAACACCCTAAGATATATTAGTCACCCGTACCAGAAAGTCGTCTATTGCAGTAACGGTTTCAGACCCTGTGCAGCGAGGCCTCTTTCAGTAGACTACACTTAAGTGCACTTAAAGCCATCTTGATTCTTAACGGAAAACTATTACATTTTCGGTTCAGATTTTCCCCATAATTACGCATCAGTCCTGTTTATATATTATTGCTATTATTGTCGTTGTTATTTGTTATAAATGCCATAGTTATTATGTCCTATAAAAGCCACGCAGTCGAAGTCGAGTTGGTTTATCATCCCTAAGAGTATATCTTTTTCCCAAAGAATTTTTTTTCAGTGAAATGAGAGAATAATTGATTCACACCTTATTTTGTGCTGTCTGATTCCCTTTCACGTGACTAGTTGTTAGGAAAAAAATCACATCACGTGAACCTGTCATTTTAAATTCTGCAATGCCACTCCCCGGTGTACCGCCGTTTCCATGATCATCACTTCTAAAGAGGAAAAGTGATGAAGGCCTGCGTTCTTCTGCCTCCTGTTTTTCACCTCTTATTCAATACACTTCACTAAAAAAATCTACATAGGCCTACATCATACTAAACACTCAATCTTTTTCATATTGCTTGATTTTTTTCTTGCACTGTGACTACACACATTCTACCTCTTTCTCTCATTCGCAGACCTTTTCTTTTTCAAGACAAAAATAATGTTAAATTGATGAAGTGACCGCCGCACATTGCCTTTATTTCTCTGCACTCCTTTAGCCACGGGATTCCCGTCTCGCCACGCGGCGTTTACTGAAGACATTCGAATAAAATTGTAATTTTCAGACAGATTCAGCCAAAGTAACATAATCCAAACGCCATCGCTTTGATTAAAGTGACAGTTTCATTTTCCCGAAACAAACCTGCCACGATAGTTTGCATAATATTTTTACTGTCTTCGTGAGGTGATAATGAGTCATGAGAGACATTTTAGAACAAAAATAGTAACACCCGCATTTTAAAATTAAAACTATAACACATCAGTTTCCTTGCTGAATATGTTACACTGTGTAGTAGTAGTAGTAGTAGTAGTAGTAATAATAATAATAATAATGTTATTTACTGATTTATTACAATTAACCCAAGAAAGAGAATATACGAAACAAAGGATGATATAAGAATGAATAAAATAGGAACGAATGAAACGTGGACGGTCACCCGTTATGAAAAGTACATCTTCAGACAGACATTTGATGTAAACCAATAATTAATCAGATTTGCACCCACACTGACATGTTTACTGATTTTAGTGTAGCCTAACAAAATCATTCAAAATGTATCTCCCTTATCTCTATCACCAGGCTGTTCTGGGTACGTTTAATGTATGAATCAGGTAACCTAATTGCCTTGCGGGGGAATGCAGTGCCCGAGCTGCAGACATGATATCACATTTAATTTTGGGCTTCGGCTTTCACTATACATTTACATTTACATTTATTTGTTTAGTAAACGCTTTTATCCAAAGCGACGTACAAAAGTGCATACGTATAGCGACAGTACGGGGACAGGATGTGTTCCACAATGAGACAGTTCATTCAGCTGAGAGCAAAGTTTGTTTGAGGACGCAGTGCTAGCTAATTTATACAACTACAGGGTATAGGGCAACTAACAAGATCCGAATTAAAGAACAGCGTAATGAGTGCCAAAGACGATAACAAAAAACAAACAAAAAAAACGCATATACGCAAGTTTAAGTGTGTGTGTGTGTGTGTGTGTGTGTGTGTGTGTGTGTGTGTGTGTGTGTGTGTGTGTGTGTGCGCGCGCGTGCGTGCGTGCATGTGTGTGTGTAATCTGTATCTGCTATCCCCGAGCATCTTTGCTGTGACACTGGAAGGGATTATAAAGAACATCCAATTCCCCTCGTTTAACAAACTATGCTAACATTACGGCTGGGGAAGCGGCTACCGGGAGAGGTTCCATGTTCTCTGTAAGCTGCAAGACACCAGTCAAGAAACAAAAACATAATCAGGATTTCACATTTCCCGTCATAAGCGGCACGGTGCTACCTACAATGCCTGCTTGCGGGATAATAGCGTACAATACTTCTCAATGGGTAATTACACCTGGTCGCTGACAGCTCGACAATGACAACGGGGTGCTTCAGTGCAAGCCAGTACAACTATTTCCCTCCAAGTTTAGTTTCAGAATCCCTCGCGCTAGAACTGGCTCGTGTATATTCTACGGAGGAAAAACAGAAGGTTACGTTGAAATCATTGAAATCGGTGAAATCATAACAGTCCTCTTTTGTCATACACCGTAACACATGCGGTCGGGTGTGGTTAAGGTGAAACCCACCGATGTCATTTTGTTTTTGGTTATTTAAAATTAAAGAAGGGCACATCGATCGTTTATCAAACTGACATGACAGATGTATTAAAAGAAAGTCAGGATTATTTTACATATATTGTTGTTACGTGTTAAGAAACACACAAATGGGGTCATTTCTAAAAACCAGAGTAACTGTCAGTTATGTGTCCACGTCTTATGTGACAAATTAATCACAATTTATTCTGGCTTTAGAATATGAAGGATTGGATTGATGACCAATTAAAAATCGTGTGCACACATATGGAGGCAGGGAGTGCCAAACGTGCTGCTGCTAGAATATGATGAACGCTTTCGGAAGGATTGAATCCAAACGATTTAATCATCACTTAAACGTTACTCTTCATCTATTCATCCATGCACGTTACTCCGTGGATTTTGCTATAGTTACATAAAGATAATGTCGTTTTCCGTTTTTTTTCCCACAAGCGTTTGATGGTGTCACCACATGCAACAGATTGACAGAGGCGATAATGATTTCTTTGCGTAAGGACAGTGAATGCTGGAACGCTAATGCGACGTCTGAAACTGCTTGCCCGCTCCGTAGAAACCGGACGCACGTGCATGCGCGCACACGCACGTACTCCCCCACTCTCTCTCGCTCTCTCTCTCTCTCTCTCTCTCTCTCACACACACACACACACACACACACACGCACACCACATCCTCCCCCTGCTGCGCTCTACCGAATTTCATTTCCTGGCTGTTTACTCTAGCGGTGACGTCACGCCCAGTGGCGTCGGCGAGGCTGGCCATTTGAGCGCGGCGCACAGCATCAGAAGCGCAGCCCCTATTCCCCAATTACATACTGTCAATCTGGGGGCACGGGGCAGCCAAACTGGGAATTAGACACTAAATACCACCCCACGGGGCAAGCCCCTATTACGGGGCAATCAAGTGGAATAATACCAAAGTACAAGGCAATATGCCTACCTGACACAGGCGCACAAATGATTTTTAGGCGCATTATCAGGTAAATGTATATTAATTCGTTGTTTAAGGTCACGATTATTAAAGAAATAGATCGCCGCTGTAATGCAATGGCCTGAGTGCTTCGTGCTGCATTAAATGTATTTACATTCATTATTCGCCGTTTGTCAATATTGTCTCACATTGCGAAAAACCCAGATGCAGTGCAAAGCAATGGAAGGCGGCTTTTCAGACCTGTTAATACAGCAAAAGACACCGGGGTGTTCTGGGTTTCCATACCTCTGCGGATGCTCTCACCCACCTTGGACCTCTGAGTGTGAAAGTCGCCAAATTTGGCAGCCTAGTCAAGCGTAAGAATCACAAGACTGTCACCGCGAGAGGACGCACTGTCACTATTTTGAGTCCTGTTACAGTCCTGTTACGACCTGCCTTCGCTCTCGCTATTACACAACAGCCTTGGTCGACCTCAAACAGAACTTAAATATGTTTAAACTCAGCTGGCACGAGGCTACTCAAAACAATTGTGAGTGACACTTGTAGACATTTACAGGGATTTGGCGAGTTAAAACGTTTAGCAGATGTAGGATTTAAGTGCATCTCTCAAAGCTAATGGGTTGCATCTCTTCTCGGAACAGAGCAGAGTAATTTTGAGACGCACTACATGAATTTTGTTCAGGCCTCCAGGGACTTGGTTTTTTAGGTTATCGCCTATGTATCTGATTACGTCACACCCATTATATACCAATTTAAATATATTTACGTCATAACATAACATAAATGACATCAATCTTACCAACGTCAACACAAGCATGCAGTCCATTTTTGCCATACTTGCCAAATTTAATAATTGCATTTATGCATACGCAACAACACAACATATTTTTTCTGTAATTTTTAAATAACACTCGAATGCACAACGAAATTTATATGCACAATGCATTTGCATTTATATAAACATGTAACGGATTATACATTATTACACTCTTAAATCTCCCAGTTAGTAAATTGAAAAAATAAAAACAGTGAAAACTTGCCGGAGAGAATGAAGTAGGTGTGTGTATATGTGTGTGTGTTTGCACGTGTATGCACGCGCGTGCTTTACGTACAAAGCTGATGCACACTACAGGCGGAATAACTGTGAAGACTTTCACAAATTCCCACTTTATTCAATTAGGCCGAGCGGGTTGGCCCCTCCCCCGCCGATGACACTGGCCGACCCTCCTTAAGTTGCGTCCCGCCACCGCCGTCTGCGAGCATTGAGCTGCCTGGCGCCACCATGAAAGAATGCCTTCACTGTAAAAAAAAAAAAAAAAAAAAAAACAGAGAGAGAGCGAGTGAGAGAGAGAGGGGGGGGGGGGGGAGTGTGTTCAGAGAGAGAGAGAGAGAGAGAGAGAGAGAGAGAGGGAAAGAGGGAGAGGGAGGCAAGGCAGAGAGTCGCAGCTGCGTATAAGCGCAGAGTTATGAGCAGAGTTTTAATTGAGGTCGGTAGACGGTATGCACTCTCACATTGACTGTGGGCGACGTTGCTTCTAAACAGCATTGCACCAACTTGTTGCGTCCTCTGCACAAAACTTTGGGGGTGAAAAGTTTCTTCAAAGTGGAACTGGATACGACTGTGGACTTACATATGACAGCGCATGACTACCATCATTTAACAGATGTATGTCAATTTTTTTACGGCAGAAATTAATGTAGTCACTTCACGTGGGAATGAATGTGTTTATTGAAAAACGCCGTTACAAATTAATTACATTAATAACAAAAAACAATTTCTCTGACAACAGGACCGACTGTGAAGTTTTCAATTTGTCATATTTGTCTGCAGGTGACTAAATGCAAGTCCTCTGAAAAGTGGGGAAACCCTTGGATTTAACCTCGCTGGAGCCTGGACAGATACTTTTCCCTTTCTCGCTTGCGCTGAGGCACTTATTTTGTGTGTGTATGAACTTTTGCCGTCTTCAATGGAAGTAACTGCGGATCAGCCGCGCTGGATGGGCCACCACCACCCGGTACTGACCGGGCAGCATCCCGACTCTCATCACCCGGGCCTCGGCCACCCGTACATGGACTCGTCTCAGTACCCTCTCGCAGATGATGTGGATGTACTGTTTAATATCGACGGACAGGGCAACCACGTCTCCCCGTATTACGGAAACTCCGTCAGAGCCGTGCAGAGATACCCGCCTCCCCCTCACAGTAAGTCACATTTGACTCTTTGATCAAATTGTCTTCAAAACATGCAAAAAATGTACTTTGGTTAAAGTTTAAGAAAATTTGTTTTAAAATCGGCCGAAGGGTAAACGCGTAATTTTGAACTTATTTTGTTATTATGGTCAATAAACAATGCCGCTTTTTAGCAATGTCAGTGTCGCCACAGCTGTGCTGAAAGGAGCTGAAAGTAGCGACTGCCACAAAATAGCGACGAGTCCGCTTTGTGTAAACTCACCACGCTGTTTTGAGCCTTCACCACTCGTGTTTCGATGTGGGTTACCTTTATGGTTTTATGCCGGTTTCATAACTTTCCAATATTTTTGAAGATTTGTGTTTTAAACGTAGATTCGGTGTGACGGATTTTGGCTTTGCAAAAGAAAATGATGTGGATTAGTCTAGTATAGTACAGCACAGAAATATTGCCAGCAAAACATACTGATTTCAACATAGAGAATATTCCGTTGTCATACTGCCAAGTGCACTTATTTGATACAAAAGCACATTTAAAAGGGTACTCCATACTTTCATTTCTTAACGGTTATCATTTTAAAATTCTGAATATGAAATGTCTGCAATGTGTACATGAAAGCTTATTTGAAAATGACATTGAAATACTCTTTAACTGAAACGAAAAAGGCGGAAGAGCTATCGCGTAAATGTATTATATGCACGACTTCCTGAACGGAATAGTGAATCATAACCCTGTTGTTAGCTCTCAGTCTCGTTAGGCTCTCTTGCTAAAACACCACTTTCGGTATACAGCGTGAGACGAAGTGCACGTAGGGATGCGATAGAATTCGCCTGAGTTAGTTTCGATTAAAACAAAAACAGCACAAAGACAGAAGATGCATGAACACAGAGGTTCTGACACTCAAACTGCCACTAATATATACGACAGACCTACAGTGTAGTACCATCATGTACTGTTTTGTTTTAATGATTCAGTTTTATGAGTAAAATAGAATAGCGTAAATTAGTTAGGCAAAATTTATCTGCAAATCTTCATTTACCGGTGGAACCGAAAGTCGAATGCAATTAAGTGTAGTAAAAGGAGTAATGTTGTCTTTAACACATATCAGCAGACATTAAAACATAAACCTACCAATAAACATATCTGTATTCTCTACGCAGGGCTTTTGCAAGCCCATAAAGATTTATCTGGAGTGCTCGCAAGCTGGCATGTTTGCAAAATGAAGACGGTTTTTCTGGTGACAGTGGTTAGGCCTCCTCACGCATGTTTCTGTGAGAAGGATGTGCAAGTGGCAAACAGGCATAGAGTAAATATCTAGTGTAACTAAATATCTGTACTGTTGACGCACAGATTGCCGCATTCAATGGAAGGAGGCTGTTGATATAAATAGGTCTTTTTGCACACACTGACAGTCTAAACGGGTTGTTAAAGCTGTAAGTGTGTCGTCATGGCGTTCCATCTGTCCTGTTGCAGGTGGGCAGGTGTGCCGTCCGCCCCTGATCCCCGGCTCTCTGTCCTGGCTGGACGGAAGCAAGGCCCTGGGAACGCACCACAGCGCGTCCCCCTGGAACTTGAGCCCCTTCCCAAAAACCTCCCTGCACCACGGCTCTCCGGGGTCCCTCTCTGTCTACCCCCCGGCCTCCTCCTCCTCCTTATCCGGGGGTCACTCCAGCCCTCACCCCTTCACCTTCCCCCCGACCCCGCCGAAAGACGCCTCGCCGGACCCGGGGGTATCCACCCCGGGCTCGGGCGGCTCCGGCCGCCAGGAGGACAAAGAGTGCATTAAGTACCAGGCATCCCTGGCGGACAGCATGAAGCTGGAGTCGGTCCACAGCCGGAGTATGGCGTCAATCGGGGCGGGGGCCACGTCCACGCACCACCCCATCGCCACTTACCCTCCCTATGTCCCCGAATATGGGCCTGGCCTCTTCCCACCAAGTACCCTGATAGGTGGGTCATCCTCTAGTTATGGTTCCAAAACGAGACCAAAAACAAGGTCCTGTTCAGGTAGGCGAGTGCTTTATTTCCCTCTAATTTATCCATCACCATTATATTCAAAGCACAAAATTATAATTATTTATGGCTTTTGGACAAGCCTTTATGTAACATTTGTTGTGATAAGTTAAATACATGAGACATTGTTTTTTCATTTTCTCTGCACACAAACGTAGGCCTAGTACTTTTTTTTCCAACAGAACAAATCTTACTTCAGCACTCTTCTGATAACAGAAAATGCATATGGTGGCTATCTGTCTGTTAATGTCAACTGAACATCGTCCATTGAGATGGTGATTTGGAATCTCATGTATGATGCATAGCTGCATGGGAGCATACTCTCAGGAAAGGCTATGAGGGCTCGATATATGTAAAACACTGGAAATCACTATGACCCCAGTCTTCCATGTTGTGGGACTGCAACCATTTTTAAAGGACTCTGCACGAGATTCGTTTGCAGTTTTGTGTTTTTCTTTTCTACCCCAGAGTGGCATTTCCCTGTGGCTGGCCTTTGACTGTCTCTCTCCGTCGTTTATATGTTTAAGCTAATCCAATTATTTTCAGACTGCTGCACGCGACAGTTGCATTCTTTATTCAGCGCCAGAAACGTTGGTAGAGTCCGGATGCGGGCTGTATTGAAATGAATAAACTGTAGCCAAGACCGGGGCATGACAACCTAAGAATGCAATGCTAAAATGTTACATAAACAGCGCATGTAATCACTGTAAGGGTTATTGAATTATTACTAAGAACTAGTGACGCTTAAAATGATTAATGGCAGTGCTGTTGCAAAACTTGAAAACCGTTTACGTTGTTTCGGTGAAATGTTTTATTTTTAATATATTTCTTACATCTTAGAACTATAAGACTAGAACAATTAAAGCGTCATTTTCAGGAGATAATGCCACAGAAAGTTATGACTGGTTTGTGTTTCAGGTCGTCTGCTTTCTCCACCCAATACAGTTGCGCTATATAAGCACATTTTTATAAATAGGTCACCTGCGGGTCTGCTTAACAGGCCGGCAGGTAGGCTTCGTGGTGAACAACCCAAATCATGTGGCTCGTTTTGCGCAACACATAAATCTGTAGTAGTCTCTTTTTTTCCGAAACACTTCATTATGAGGGAATGTGTGGCGTTGCGTTTTCATCTTAACAAACGCTTTAACGAAGTTCTTTGCATGCCTGTCACTAACAGCAAAGCAGAACACACGTGACCCGTCTCACGTTTTAGAAGAAGAAGTAAAACAGTTTGAAAGTCTGCTGTCGAAGTGCGGTGACTTACAGGATTCTTGTCCCATAGAGACCCGACAGCATATACACGCTTTCAAATAATTTAGCGTGACGAGAAGCCACCACCGGATCCTGTTGTTTCAGTTTCAGTGGTGTGGCTGTAGGCCTGCTAAAACGACACTTCACAGAACATGTTAGACAGCCATGGCTCTCACCTGTTAATTACACAAGGACTACGCTTTCTTGCTGGGGAATTTGAAAGATTAAAATAGCATGTTTACAAAATATGATATCTGATTGTAGGTGTAAAATTTTAAAAACGAATTAAACTTAAATTTATTGGAACACGTCGCCGTCGTAATTATTATTATTATTATTATTATTATTATTTCACGCGTTATGATATGTTGTGTGAAAACAATAATAATTAGGATTTTAGAAAGTGTACGATAACGGGAGTATTAGCTTAATGTTGCTCACACTGTGAAAGTGATATATTCTGTTCAGGCGTTGAACGTGTTGAGAGAATATTTAGAGAATATTCTGAGGAGCAGTCCGACGTCACGAACAGGTGTACATGATTTGGACTGTAATATCAGCTGTTTAAATGGAGGGCCTCATAGTATAGCCACAGTGTGACAGTCGACCGCCACTTTTTTGCAGCGTCTCAGAGTGCGTGCACTGTAACGTATGGAAGAATAATTTTTGGATGTTTGTTCTTAAAAAGAGGTTTGCAAATGTCTAATACAGTACATACAACAAAATGCAATAATATGCAGTGTGTTACAGTACTTGTATTATTTTATTATTAACCCTTGTGTTGTCTTAGGGGTCAAAATGACCCGTTTCTGAGTTTAACAGTAGAGAAAACCCCCTAAATTAAAATTTTCCAGCATGAAATTTGATGACTTTTCCTGGAGTGACCCTACTACTAGATAGAAAAAGTGGAACATTGGCCTTTTTATATTTTTAGAAAAGCTGTACACCATCAGGTTACAAAGATTGTCTTCGGGTCTTTTTTGACCCGGCAGTTATAAAATCATTGACAGACGAATTGAAGTATTAATAAATGATTTATAGCAACTATAAAGTGTAGTAAAGAACCTGAGGCCATTCTCTCTTAATATCTTTGTCTCCTCCATCTCCTCCTCTCTCTTTCTCTCTCACACATAAAAATGTACATTTACATTTATTCATTTGGCAGACGCTTTTATCCAAAGCGACTTACATAGGTTACAGTTCTTTACAATGTTATCCATTTATACAGCTGGATATTTACTGAGGCAACTGTGGGTTAAGTACCTTGCCCAAGGGCACAGCAGCAGTGTCCCAGTGGGAATTGAACCGGCAACCTTTCGGTTACGAGTCCTACTCCTTAACCACTACACATACATCTGCCCAGGCAGACAAACACACATGAGCACGCATACATGCATGGCTTCAAATGGAGTTGCAGTATTGTACTCTCTCTCACTCACACACAAACACACACAGTGAAAGGGAGAATATGTGAGCTTATTCTTGAACGAAAACTTTCTCGTCCATTTGCAACATTGCCCCTCCCCCCGCCCCACCCCTGTAAAAAAAAAAACACAATGTGCCTCAAATGTGAGAAATACATCTGTAAGACCTACATGCTTGCAGATTTGCATACTGTCATGTATGTGCTAAACATAGAAATACACAGCCATGTGGTTGGTGCTCATGCTTCCTAACATAAGAGTTCAAGAAAGTTATTACTATGTTTCCTTACAGTAAAATACATTGAAATATTCATGGTTGTCATGTGCTCATTTCTTAAGGCATTCATGTGCTATCTCTTGCTGAAAAAAGAACGCAACCATTTTTTACACCTATTCAGGACCTTTATCCAACATAGTAATAATAATAATAATAATAATAATAATAATAAATTACAGCAAAAAATCTATTATGTGTGTTTTGTAGTAAAAATGAGTACATACAGTCTCTCTGCACTGTGAAGTAGGAAAACAGTTATCTACCAAGTTGTTGATGAGTGACAGATTGTTTCCTCATGCAAAATAGATTTGGGGTTTAAAATTCAGCTATCATATGGGTGTGGTGAGTGTGGGTCCTTTTTCACCCCGAGAACAAGGGGAGTATACAGAATATGAAGATTACACAAGGGTTAATAAAGAAGTTTATTGTTATTGCCAACAATTGCTATGGGATTGTGGATTGAGCCCACAGCTGTTTTCATGTGATGTTTTGTGGCAGATCACTATCAGTGGTGTGTATACATGTGTGATGTGTCTGTTTTCAGAGGGTAGAGAGTGCGTTAACTGCGGAGCTACGTCCACCCCTCTTTGGAGGAGGGATGGCACTGGCCACTATCTGTGTAACGCCTGCGGACTCTATCACAAGATGAACGGACAGAACCGGCCGCTAATTAAACCCAAGAGACGGCTGGTACGTCACTGGCACGACTATTGATCAGACGAACACACACACACAAGCACACACACACAATCCAGGAAAGAAAGCGCTAGAAGAAGGAAATTGGCTCATCAAGTGTAGATCTAGTTTCTTTTAGATTTAGTTCTGAAGTTTTGAGCAGTATAGTTCAAGTGTTATTTTTAACATGTTTGTCATAAATTGTATACCTCATATATATTGCTTTCCACATACAGGCGGAGATTGTACGTTTGTATGCAATTTGAATAGTTATATATATATTCCAAATAACTGACAATTTTACCTCAGCTAAGCAGATGCATACTTCAGATAGATATAGGCTACAACCATCTATCCAAACATCTATTCATATTTTAAACAATTTTAGAAGGTTTTGTTGGGTTCAATTATAACAATGATCTTTATAATTTCCTTTTATGAAAATATTTCCCTGTTATCCCCTAAAATGTATATCATTAAATATGTAATGTTCCTAAAGCGAACCCGTCCTTAAAACGCAGATACTCCGCAGTTTCCAAACCATTGTGAAATTACTGTCTCACACAGCTTTGTTAAATACAAGCACAAATAACGAAAAAATGAAATGCACTCTTTTGACTCAGAAAAAAAAAACAATATTTCCTCTTGTTTTTCGTACTTTCTTTTTCCACACAGAAAGTCTGGTGTGCCTCCCTCAGCTCGTTGAAGAAAAATCTCGAGTCGTGACTCCTGCGTGCCCTCTTTGCATCTTGCTCTGATTGTGGTCGTGCTCTCCTTAATGTTTAGGCTAGGGAAGCGGGATATGCTGTTAAAGGCTTATCAGCTATGCCCAGATTTCCGGCAGCCCTTTCCTAGGAAGTCGGTTTTTCGCATTAGAGAAAAAAGGAGGACCCGGCTGCCAAAACAGCAGTCCGGCAAACGTTTAGCCGGCCTAGAAAGTTTTTCATTTTTGACGGCGCGCCATAGATTCTCTCAATATTAGTAAAACCCTAAAATAAGTATGTGTCGAAGGTGCGGTGCGCTGTCGCGCGTTTGATTCCTTGTCTATAAAATGATGTCGAAACCAGGAGTTATCTTTGTGAAAGAAGCATCACCCAGCTTTCACATTAATTAATTCTGTTTGTCAACATGTTTGTCTAACGTCAATGTCAGGAATATCGCAGCCATCTGTGTCTACAACGGTTACGCGCGGCTATATATCATCTGCGCGGTGCTGTCTAAGAAAACTGAGATACAATTGAAATAACTGGTCATTCGCATTGAAGATTGTGGACAAAATTTAATCAGACTGGACAGCAGGTTGTACTCAACTCTGTCCTCTAACTAATTTAAATAGTGTGAAGTCGTTTAGTTATCTTAAACAGCATTGTGAGTTTGTCGTAGTTTTGTGTGAGAAACTAAAATATCTAGCGCAAGAAATGTTTCATACTAAAAAACTAATCGCAGTACTTCTTTATCTGGAACCCCTACACATTTAATAAATATATGTCCTATGGATTTGATGTCGAAAAAATGCTTACATTTAATCGTTTATAATATATACCGGATTTCGTTGTATAGGCTGTTAAATGCGACCCCAGCCCGAAACAACACCACAAAATACTGTAACAATATCTTATATGAAATAAAAGTTAATTTATGAACAAACAGGGCCAGATTGTAGGTTCGTAAGTTAAGATGTTCTTAATTTTAATGCAAGAAAGGCTGACGGGAAAAGCAGAATTGTATAGCCATGATTACCTCGAGTAACACTGATTCTAGCTAAATCCTATAAACTGCTGAAGATAATGTTTAGACATGACTGTGTTCCAGCGATGCATTAACGTACAGTCACTTATGTACTTAGTCGTTTAACTGGGATATTGTATCAGATTTACTGGGTCCTTTAAGCTGCTGCTTTAATGTCTTTTATAAATATTTACTTTTGAGAAGGAAAGCGTGTATAGCGCTATTTTTAGGACAGTGTCAATACACCACAGTTCTGGAATTTTGCTTTTGAGCTTATGAATTGTTTGCAATTGTTTGACCTGAACATTTATTGTTATTACCACTGGGTTCGATTTTGTGCCATTTAAAATGACATTTTGAGTGATGCAATTTTATCTTTGCATTATTTCCCAGTCTGCAGCCAGACGGGCGGGGACGTCATGTGCAAACTGTCAAACGACCACGACGACGCTCTGGAGGAGAAATGCGAACGGGGACCCGGTCTGTAACGCATGCGGGCTTTACTACAAACTGCACAATGTAAGTATTCAAACTGCCCTTCCTTTCTATAGTAAGACATTTACTGGCATAGTGTACAACTTGGCCTGTTAAATCACCTTTCTTTGATACACTTAATTATAAACACTGTAATTATTCTACTTAAATAAACGAAATACAAAAAGGCTGCAGAGAATTTATTTCGCGGTGATGAAATGTTAACAAACGCACAAAAGCGCGATGCTTTGCAAGCTATTCAGTAACATTAGCGTAATTTGTTGACTTTTCTGGCTTATCCGACGGTCGTACGGTTCCCTCCGTACTTGGGAGTTCTTATATCTGTCCCGCAGTGTCATGAGTCCTTTGGGAATCGCAGACCTTTACCGCATTTTCGGCTCAGAGGCTCAAAGAAGTTTTCGGGACCTCCTCTTTATCAGGAGATTTGCTTACAAAACTCGCTTTTACATTACATTTGGCGAGAAGCTTCCTCTGCGCATAGAAAGCGAAAACTGATAAGACACGGCTGTTATTATTATTATTATTATTATTATTATCATTATTATTATTACAATAGGCTTGTGTAATTTTCATGTTAAAATTATTGAGCAATGTTGTCATTATCTGATCGTTATACAGCCAGGGGAGGGAAGGAATGTTTCTTAGGTTCTTTTGCACAGGCCGTGTTTGTCACGCAAGCGCTCTGTTAAATCATTTTGCCATGTTAGTTTTGGCAATTTCTTTAAGATGCTTAAGAGGATATTTTGTCGCAGGATATCAGTGAAAATAATAATATTTCCTCCAGAGTATTGTCCTTTGAACTGACCTTGACCTCGGATAATTGCCGAATTAGTTTTAGTAGGCTATGCTTTCTGTGTAGGCCTGCAGGTGATGAAGTTCACCTTTTGCTCTATAAAATAAACGGAATCTTTGACTTATTTGCATCTTTGCTCAATGCATCTTATGGCAGCGGATTGTAGGACCAGATTTGTGTCTGTATGTGTGTGTGTGTGTGTGTGTGTGTGTGTGTGTGTGTGTGTGTGTGCGTGCGTGTGTGTGTGTGAGTGCACTTGTGTGCATGTGTGGCTATGGATAATGTTCATGGCTTATGATGCATCGTTAACCTTTCAATAGCGTATCTCTGTGCTTCATCTGGTGCTGAGGATGTTCAGATGTGGGGAAGGGGTTACAGATTTTGTGGTTACAGTTGAGATGTGGTGGGGGTGTCCAGTGTTGAAATACTGCTTAGTTGCCCAGTAAGGATCTGATGCTGATGTGTGGGTGATGGGGGCCTATGGCTTGCCCCTCCAGCATACCATCTCAGGTATGCGTGAATGAGGTACAGCTAAAGGACACAGGAAATCACCTGGATATGTTCACTGCTGAAAGAGGAGAACAGACACTCAGACAGTTTGGTCATGGTTGT